>NC_044496.1:11383771-11396271 GCF_902362185.1 Chanos chanos | reverse complement strand
TGGCTGAAGCGGGAGAGCCAGGATTAATTACCAAGAGTAGATCTTCGCCATTAGTTTTACTTCTCTCCTCTGCACTCTATAGCACGGCTGTGTTCAGTGGCACAGTGAGGTGCTACAGCGGAGCAGGGTCTTCAATATTTACTGTGCCTGAGATTAATGCAGTGAGGATCCTTACGGCGGTGTGATGAAGAGGAGTTTTACTGAGGAAAATGGTACACGTATAGGAATATGCAGTCCACGTACTGTTATTAATACCTCCAAATGAAAACTGCGCGTGTACACGCATGTGAGACACTTTGGGGTTGATAAATCTTTTCCATGTTATGTGTTTTACTGTCGTTATGAATAATGCATACTTAATAACAGTGTAATCATTGTCATTACTGTGATGATCTTACATTTCTTTATATATTTTAATTGAGTATGTTTTTAGATGGTATATGGTATGACTACATTTATAGGAAAAAGCAGTGGAAAGCTGGAGACTATGTGAAGCTTTGCTGATTTGAAGGGTTTGAAGACTTGTGAGCATCAGTGGCTGGAAACAGAAGCTTTTTATAATGTCTCATTCATCGTGTTTAATTGAAATTCACAGCAGAATGAAGCATGATGGGAAAGGAACAGTTTTTTTTTTCTTTTCTTTTCTTTTTTTTTTTTTATTTGACATCCGTAGGGACCACGCGCAACTTTAATCAGAAACAGAAGTGCTATGTTCAAAACCATCAGTTCTTATAAATAATTTACTGGTGAGCATTTGCATATTACAGGCCGGATATATACAGATTAAAAAAAAGAGATCTACCACTGCAAGGGGAGGGGGAAGAGAGATGGAGAAGGAGAGAGAAAGATGGAGAATTACTCACTTCAGTTTGAATTCGGTGAGTCTGCACTTAAGAAGCTAATACACCTGTATAAATGACATTTAAAAATTGTATATTTTGTTGGTAGGGAATTTTAGGCAACTGAAACTGCAGTTATTTATTTATTTATGTTCTCTTTTTCCTTGTATACACACAAATGAACATATTTATTTTGCAAATTTCTGGCAACATCCAGTTCTCCGTTGTTTAGTTCTTCAGATGTAAACAAACAAGAAAAGCGTGGAAAAGAAAAAGAAAATGGGGAGGAAGCCTACAGATGAAGGGTTAATTCCATTAGGGTTTTTTTTTTCTGCTTGCTTGATGCACCTTTGATACATTTTCTAGTAAGAGAAAAGGGAAACCAGCCAGGTAATTACCTTTACACACAAACACATGTATGCAGAAACAAGCACGCGTGCATGCACGCACGCACGCACACACACACGCCCGCGCACACACACACACAGACACACACACACACACACACACACACACACACAGACTCACTTTCCTCTCCCATCACTCCAATTTCTGGCAGTGCTGAGTTGTTAAATACACGCATGCCCTCTGTTGTACTGCTAATTTAAGCTCTTTGGCTGTGTTAAGTACCTTTCTCTAAGCTTTCTCACTGAAACCTGACCCCCCCCCCTCGCCCCACTGTGCAGCATGACTCCCCCCTCCTCCTCTTACATCAGGCCGCTGTTGTTAGCGACATAGCGCTAAGGGCAGAAACTCAGCGAGGAGGGGTAGCCGCTTGAGGTGAGGACTGGGGAGGCGGTAAAAAGGAGTGGTGAGGTGGTAGTGGTGGTGGTGGTTTGTGGGAGGTGGGTGGGGGGGCACGGGGGGGGGGGGGGGGGGGGGGGGGGGGGTGACTTGGAAGGGGGTGGGGGGGGGGGGGGTCGGGGAGGGATTGAGCATTGCTCACCCGGAGCAATCGGATGAAAACGCAGTGCAGATGTAATTTGTTTTCAATGGCTGTTTCAAAAGAATAATTGTGGTGACACCGAAGGATCGATAGTATGGATTTTTGTTTTTGAGTGTGCTGTGTGTGTGGTGCTAAGAGGAGGCAGGAAATACAACACACTGCAGCCTGAATACAATAAAAATGGATGGTGGCTCTGTGGGTATTTTGTGGTTCTGCTTGCCATCAGCCGCGCGGTAAGGCATCATTGATAGGATTACTGGCCGCCTCCTTGGGGCTGTCGGAGACCGGGCTGAATGTGTGGCCACAGCTACTGCTGTTTCTCTCTCTCTTCCCCCTGCTATGCTTTCAGAGGAGAGGGAAAAAAAAAAAAACATTGACTACACTTGAATAAACTCACTTAAGATGAAACACAGCTATGGATGGGTGTTTGAAGGAAAAAAAAGAGATCCGCTGGGGAGATCCAAAGCAGAAATGTGGAGAGGGCCTCAAATGGAGTGTGTGTGTGTGTGTGGGGGGGGGGGTGTATATGAGAATGCTATTAAGAGTAAAATACTAATGCTTCATAACGTCTTGATTGTCATGTATATTCATAATCACGCACCCATGACATAAAATTCCACATGTCCATGTTATTTGACAGAATAAGGCTCTGTGGATTGTTGTATAAAATCACCTGATGATTTGACATGAACAATTTGAAAATATATATGCATATATATATATATATATATATATATATATATATTTTTTTTTTTTTTTTTTTTTTTTTTAAGTCAGAAAGACTTTTCCTTTGCAGTGACCTTATGAAAAATCTCTACAAAAGAGATGATGAGAGTGAAGAAGTAGTCACAACTTGAATGGCTAAATGAAGACAAGTGTCCCTTTATATTGCAGCTTTTAAAATAGGAATCTCCATTTAAAGTCTTGACGATAACTTTAGATCGTGGTGTCTCTGTCTGTTGCTGCAAAGCCCACTTGAAAGATTAAGCCCTGCTGAAATTTAATCAGTCACCATACTGTAGATCTCAGGGTTGGATATTGCAAGATGCCTTAGCAAGGAAAGTGTGTTCTCTGATCTGTTTTCTAATGTATTAAACAGGGGGTGACTCATTTGAAATCCATGTTTCTTACAGATCTATAAACTAATGAGTAGGAATTTGATGTCATACAACACAGAGGATACCAAATTAATGAAAGGAATAAATTATTAAAGCATTTTTGTTTATCAAGGCCAATAAACACACCTCAGGCAATGCTGTAATTCAACAGTGAAAAATTTTAAATATAAGGAAAGATCGAGATTATTCCAAATTTTTTTTTTTAATTATGAGTCATTATCAAAGTCATTGATCAAACACAGTATTGAAAAAAAAAGACAGCGTTTAAACAACATTCAAGCTTAGTGTTCTCTCACGCTGCAAGTTTTACGCTTTTTTTTTTCTTTTTTTAAGAATATAACGTGTCTGCTGACCACAAAAAGAAAGCAGATGATAAATCTATTTTTTTTTTTTTTTTTTTTTAGGTATAATTTCTTTCCATCTCATTCATATTTTGAGATCTAATAGGATATTTTCCCAGGGGTAGTTAGCAGCAGTAGTAGTGGTTCGGATGGAGATGATTTTTCAGAGAGTGCTCCTCTCTGATTTGTTCTTTCACTCTCTCTAGCATTGTCCCGAGGCCCTTTCTCCAAATGGCTTCTATGCACCAGATAATGGGCTGTTTGCACGTCGAGAAAAATCAGACTCTTTCTTTTTTTTTTTTTTTTCTCTGGCAAATCTGTCCAATTCTAATTTCTCTTGGAAAACGTGCAGACGTGGAGGTAGCATTATAGAGAACATTTTTATGTAATGTGAGTGTTGGAGGTGGTATACAAAGGAATATCATCTTTTCCTAAGCCCTGCCTTCTATTAACTCTCTCTATCACAGGGGTCTCTCTCTCTCTCTCTCTCTCTCTCTGCAGTACTCCCCTGTGACCAGTGGCCTCCAGAGGCCGTTGGCTGATTTATTGGTTGGGCCTGGGCTCCTGTCCTCTGCCTGAGTGCCTCCGCAATGGAGAAATTTCCTCTTTTTTTAAAGCAGCAAACCTGGTGAATAGGGTTACAGCATGGAGTGACTCCCTAATACACTGTCTCGCCCTCCCCTACCCATCCTCCCTTTCTTCTGCGTTCCAGTCACTTATTTATTCATTCTTGTATATGCTCTCTGTTTTGTCAGTAAATCGTGTAGAGTGCCTGACTAAATTAAAGAACTGCTTTTGCAATATAAACAAAAATGTTGACGTTCAAAGGACTTCCACTCTCCTCTTTTTCATAACAATATTTTTGTTTGTATTAAATGAACATTGTTCTCCGTGAGTGTGTATTTTGTCTATCTACCTGGAATCTCCTGGATCACTACACACACACACACACACACACACACACACATATATATATATATATATATATATAGTGAAGTGTAAGTGGTATTGAGTGGAAAAGAGATGCTTTTCTCTATCAGATGGACAGTGGAGAGTGCATTTCATAGAGATGAGAGACAAGTCTATTAGACATTTCCCAATGAGATAATCATCGGCATATAATCAAAACGCAAAGGACCAGCAAATCTAGATTAGCCCAGATATTAATCCAGTTATTGATATCTGCCCTGAACATTGGCATTAAAAAATCATTCAGAGTCCCATAAGGGCAGCGGGCTCATAATCATTACTGAACGGATGGCCCGGTCCAGCTGCAGATTTGAGGCCTAGTTTTAAATGGTACAGGCGACAATGAAAGCTAGAGAAATTCATTTTGTTTAAAACAGATGAGACACTGCAACAGATACCACACATATATTTTCATAGTCTTGTAAGGCCAAATGGTACATTTACACATTTTCTCTACTTCTCAATGTTTAGTAATATTGCTGTTGTGGAAAAGATGACAGGTAAGCTGTTTTCATACCTGTGAACATGCATGACCAATCAGCTCTTTTATTTGGTCTTGGAGTCCCTCCTTTAGTGTTAGTTATTGGTTATGAGCACAGTCAGTGGATTTTTAAAGGTTTGAGCTGCTCTCCCTGAAAAGATTGTCCTATCCCTTTTGACCCACCAAAGTATTCAAGGCGCCTGGAAATGACAGCCTGTCCTCACAAGACTCAAACTGAAAGATCATGTGGTCTCAAAACTTACCAAACTTACTGTAACCAGTATAAACCTGGAGCTCGATTTAATACATAGTTCACATAGCCTTTATTCTGTGACTATACATCGGCCATTGGCCACTCTGTTCCTCTGTCATAATTTGGTGTGGCTTTTAATATCTTACCAGTTGTTGACATTTTGGTAACATTATAGTTAAAACATCTGTTATATGTTCTGTGAAGCCCAGATATTCTAGATGTGTTGGTGCTCTATGTGCGTGTGTATGTGTGCATGTGTGTGTGAGACATAGAGCAAGAGAGAGAGAGAGAGAGAGAGAGAGAGAGAGAGAGAGAGGAGAGAGAGGGAGAGGGAGAGAGAGAGAGAGAGGGAGAGATTATTTAAGACTCTATCAGAGCCATGAGTGTACAGGGATGCTCTGTGGCCTCCTTTGCTTAATTGCAAGCGGGACAAAATGATTGTGAGGAGCCTGACAGGTGAGAAAGCAAGTGTTGCGTGACCAGGGAAAGATTTCTCCAGTGGCCTGGAGAAGCCATCACACACATGTGCACGCACACACACACACACACACACACACACACACACACACACGCATACACAAACACAAAGAGAGGAAAAAAGGGAGAGAGAGAGAGAGAGAGAGAGAGAGATGCACATAATTGAAGGTCTACACACACCATGTGCACACACACACAAACACACAGAAATGCGCCTACCCATTACATATGCAGATATAGACAGAGACACACACGTATATATGAACGCACACATTGACATATCTGCTCTGACAAAAAGGGGCAAAATGCATACGGGTTTAAATCCATGCACTTTAATGCACAAACATATATATATATATATATATATATATATATATATACACACACACATCATTTATTACTCATCACTTCACACGTGCACACACACACACACACACACACACACACACAGGTAGGGGGTCGTCCCCAAGGACCACGCGATCACTTTGAGAAACAAGATGTCTTTTTTGCGTCTGCGTATAGCTTATGTTACGTCTGACCAGGGGGCCAATTAGGGGACCACTCGGGGCCAGACCGGAGGGATAGAGGGATGAGAGAGATGGAGAAAGAGTCCAAAACCATGATCATTTCTCCATCCACCCCCTCCTTTCCCCGTCTCCTTTCTCTCTCCCTCCTCTCTGCCTGCTCTCGGGGTACTCCTCTGTAGTAAAACACTGGCACATATAGTATTGATTTTCATTTAGATAACTTAATGCTTCTAGACAGTCCTCAACCCCCAACCGCCCCCCCCCCCCCCCCCCCCCCCCCCCCCCACCCAACTCCCAAACGCCAGGGCCCCAATTCAGATCTATGAGCTCACTTTGCCACGCGCTTTGTACGGTTCTCTTCTTTTTTTTTTTTTTTTGCGATTCATTTTTCCTAAACTTAAGTGATTTGGAATGGAACGAACGAGAGAGAGAGAGAGATATAAATGAAAAGAGAGGAGAGCGTCGATCAATCACGGCCGTGCGCAAACATTCCCCCACCCCCACCCCACCCCCCCGCACACAACCGGTGCCTCTCCTCAACATTCTATTACCACTGGGTAGTTGGCCAGTCAAACAGGAATAAAAATTGCACGGAAAACATCATAAGTTAGGCTTGATTTGTCGAGCACGAAAGCCCTGACAATTTCACCAGACTTATACACCCCCGGCCCTGGCGCTGAAAATCAGCCTAGTTATGGCTCGGGCACGTCTATAAAGATTGTTCATTTCATATAAAACAGCTACCTGGGCTGAGGGGGCTGGAGAGGAAGAGTGATGTGAGGTATAAATACGAGGAGAAAATCTATTAGCCTGGGCCTGGCCGCTCAGGCGAAACTGGACCACGCTTGGTGTTGTTTCTAAGTAGTGGCAGCTCGTGAGGGTTTTGAGTGCCTGCGAGTGCGGCCGTGTGTGTGTGTGTGTGTGTGCGCGTGTGTGTGTCCAGGAGGGTGGGGTGAGGTGGGAGGTTGGGCCGTGGTGGTGGGAATGGGGTGGGGGTGTTCAGGAGCTGTTAGCATCCGAGGCGATGGCCATCATCTCTCTCTCTCTCTCTCTCCCTCCCTCTCTCTCTCTCTCTCTCCCTCTCTCTCTCTCTCTCTCTGCGTCAGATAAGATGAGATAACTCAGCGATGTGTGACCGCTGGCACGTTGCACTGACCGAGGTCCTTTGCCCACCGCTGGCGTTGACGCCGCGTTAACGAGGGAGGACGGAGCGAGGAGGGTGAGGGGTTCTCAATACAAAACGACACCCATCCCCCCCCCCCCACCCCCCCGCCACTTCACGTTAAGTGTCGCCTGCCCCCTTTTTCTCTAGCTCTATCCACCACACCCCCTCCAGCTTAGACATTAACTCTCTAATTACAGCTGGAGAGCTGCACTCAGTTGTTTTATGGTTTGATGTTCATTTACTCACGCACAAAAAGCGAAAGGGGCTGCCTTTTAATGCACACAGTAGTACCACATGAAATGCAAAAAAATCAATTTGTCAGGTCAGACTGATTATTGTCATTCTGTAGAGGGCATGACCTCTTCACCTTTCTCTGACCCCTTGCTCTGTAAACCTGGATGTTAAACAGTCTGGGAAACAACTTTTGTGATTTTGATTCATTTTCACTCAGTCCATACACAGTACAGAGATGCCGTACTATACGTCATTCTAAAAAAAACCCCATTTCAAACGAGATTTTTAAAAGTTATTTATATAAATCTTTAAGGTTGTCTGTCTTTTCATACTGCATCAGAAATATCATGTGACATGCATACCTTTGAATGAATGAAAATGACTGAACATTTTCAGAAGCGCATTTGAATGTTCTGACACGACACTTGTGAGACAGGTGGAGGTGTGTGATCTTGGGAATAGATTCCTGTTTTTTTTTTCTAATGAATGCCCCTCTATAGCTCACACCAGCTTTAATGACTGGTTCCAGAAACAGACTCTTGTGGAACATACTGGAATACCCCCCACCCCCACCCCCCCCACTATCCCCGTGAATGTCAGCGTTTGACATGTGGCCTGTGTGGTTGTATGTGAATGGCTATGGTGTGTGTGTGTGTGTGTGTGTGTATGTGTGTGTGTGTGTGTGTGTGTGTGTGTTACGTATTGTGTGTCTCTGTGTAAGTAATGCTTGTGAGGCCATTGGCTCACTTCCTCTCCCAGATTTATAAGGTTGTGTATCTTGGGTCCTGCTCTCTCTCCCGCTGCACCTCTGCACTAGTCGAGTGTGACTGTCATTATGTGACAATCATAAAAGAGCTGAGTTATGGCCCGCCATGTCAGTTTCACCATGGTTAATGTGGCTCAAACACATTCCTTTTGTGTTCCTCCAGCTAGGAGAAACAGAGAGAGAGAGAGAGAGAGAGAGAGAGAGAGAGGCACAATCCAATTGTTTTTGAACAATAGTCAAGAGACAAGAGAAACTCCAAAGGGATATAATACAGTATTTTGATTATAGTAATTATTCAGATTTCACATTGTTTGTCGTGGCATGGAAATACAAGACAGACTGGGTATAAAATTCACCTATCAGAGTCATAGCGGTCTCACGGCGGTAAACTGAGATTGAGTTGGATGATCTGACATTTTACACTACCGATTTTGAGGATTGTGGAATTTTTACGGCACCAACATTTGATTACCAGGTTTATACATGGTCTTTCTTTCTTTCTTTCTTTCTTTCTTTCTTTCTTTCTTTCTTTCTTTCTTTCTTTCTTTCTTTCTTTCTTCCTACCTCACAGTAGTTCACTGATTCATTTCTCAGGCCGTCTCTCCCTCCATCTACATCTCTCTCCCTCCTCCTGCTGTTCTAATGTCCCTTCCACTCTGTAGTGTCCGGTGAGTGACGGGACTTTTCTGAGATGCTACTGACTGGTCACCATGCTTATCACAGCCAGAGCCCTTTTCAACACTCCGTTCCAACTCTCCTCCGTCATCTCCGCTTCTGTCATCTCTCACTTCTCCTCCTTCAGTCTACCTAGGTCAAACAGACAGACAGAGAAGCTGTTCTGTGGACCATGCGTCTAACGCGGCGTTTGGGACGTTGATGCGATAGGCCCTGGCACATTGACGTGGGGAGAAAAGGTCGTCTGGCAGCATGGTGACAGGCCTATTCAAAACACAGAAGCCAGAGTGAATCTAGACATGCCATCCACAGACTGGGCTTCCTTTAAGACAGGGCCAGCCCCACTGACGGACACTCTGAACGCAACCCGCTGGGAGACCGAGCCCTGGCCGCGAGGGGAAGTTTTCAGGTCTAACCTGCGAGAGTGAAGGATGTTTGAATCCTCATTGAGTCACAGACTCTCTTGACAGAAAAGGGAATTCAATAGAACATGTGGCAGAGACAGAGAGAGAGAGAGAGAGAGAGACAGACAGACAGAGAGAGAAAGAGAGAGAGAGAGAGAGAGAGAGAGAGAGAGATGAAGAGAAAGCACTTACAAAGAAACAAAGACATATCCGTGAGAAAACTAAACACAAGTTTATTTTGCCACAACTCCAGAATTCACCTAAACTATGCCAGACACAACATGCATTCATTCATTCATTCATTCATTCATTCATTCATTCATTCATTCATTCATTCATTCATTTTCCAAGCCGTTTATCCTATTAGTGTCGTGGGGGGTGCTGGAGCCTATCCCAGCGTTCATTGGGCAGAAGGCAGGGAAACACCCTGGACAGGTCACCGGTCCGTGGCAGGGCCAGACACAACATAATATGGCTTTATGACATGTCTCTCTGACTAACGCAGCCTTTCACTAAATTGTCATCATCAACATATTCAAAAGTCCTCTGTCTTGTACTTACCATGAGTACACATACTCAAAGAAACAGAGTGACTGGTCTCACGAGACCCCGGTCAGAGATCATTGGAACCAAAATAAAATTAAGGCTTACATTTTTTTATTTAACACATTTCAACCACAAAATTAATTAAAGAGTGGTGCACAGTTCAGTCAAAGCCATGGACAGAGAGGGAAGAGAGAGAGAGTGTGGCGTGCCTTAAAGAGTATGAGATAAGGAAGGGAGATTATCTTAATTAAGCAGTGCCTGGTCTCTGTTGGCCTGTTAGCTGCTGTAGTCTGTCACAGCTGGATGTCGTGGTGATGGAACGGTCGAATTTCGGGGTCTTCAGAGGAAAGGACAAGGAGAAGTCATAGCTTGCGGCCACTTAAATATTTGACTGTAGATATGAGGCTGGTGAGTGTGTGTGTGTGTGTGTGTGCGTGTTTGAGTGTGTGAGCATGTGCGTGTGCGTGCGTGTTTGAGTGTGTGTCAGACTGCGAGGCCCGTGAGCGTCTCAGGAGGGCTGTTACCGGGTTCTGCTCTTACTGTGTGACATCCGTTTGCATCGGTGAACACCCCTCCTCCCCTTCTCTTTGCCTTTGTTACCCCAAATATCTACCTTCTTTCTCTTTCTCTCTCTCTTCCTTTCTTTTCCCCAGTCAATAATAACCTCAGCACACGTCTAGGGGGTCCAGTCTGTAGGGGACATCTCTATTCCAGTTGGCATGTGGGTCCAAACCTGAAGACTCAGGGAGTGAATCTGGACAAATAGTAAAAGTAATCTCCTCTTATAGACTCCTCTACTCCTTCTTTGACCTCCTCTGATCCACTTTCAGTGGTTCTCTTGTCTTCCTGTCTAAACCAGTTGTACACTACAGCAACACTCCTGTATCTACTCTCTCTCTCTCTCTCCCTCTCTTTCTCACTTTAATACATTCAGGGATTTTGGGGTAATGCGACTCTTGGGACCCAGTCCAATCCATGTCTCAGACATGAATCGTGTTAAAAAGCCTTTTGGAAGCCCACATACCTCATTTGAGTGTTTTTTTTTTTTGAGAGAGAGAGATGAGGACCTGAATAAGCTTTTAGTTTGTGTGTAGAGCACAGAGCAGGTACAGCGGGACTGTCATGTCCGTGTGCCTTTATTTACATATCCAGATGGGTTTTCACACCCTGGTTTAGGGGGACGAGGTGTCGCTGGTGTGAACACGCCTTTGGCAGGAGGTGTTGGAAAGGGGGAGTGGGGGTGAGGGGTGGGAGGGTTGGTACATGTGGAGGTTATATGATTCAGCCTCCTGCTGCGACAATATTCCCATTTTTTTTTTCCAACGCTGCTATTCTCCTTACTGTCCTCTGATATGATTTCTGAACAAAGTTATAGAAGGGTTATGATATTTCAGCACGGGTATTGTGTGGTAACTTAAATGTTCAGTCTTTTCTTTTTTTTTCTTTTTACAACAATGTAAAAGACAGTCAAATATACAAACAGATGGCCTAACAGGAAAAGAAAAGGAAAGAGAAAATGGGGAAAAACAAAGGGGGGGGGATAAATCTAGCTGACATGTTTATATGATGTTGAAAAGATGAGATGTGGCTGAGCTAGCTCAGGTCAATCCCATCCAAGTAAGGCAAAGACTTCCAGTGTCAAGACATCACTGCAGTCGTAAATTACTGCTCTTATGCTACACTTGTGTCCTTTAGAGATTCCAATTCAATTCTAATAAACATAAGCATATCCAGATATGCGGTAGGACCTTTTGTTTTCCATCCCGCGCCTTTAAAATTCACTTTATCTGAAGGTTTACACTCAAGTTTACAAACACCTAGAACTCTGTTATGTTTAAGACGGAGGGAAAAGAAATGAAAAGAGGAGAGATGGATGCGAGACTCTGTTTTTAACATTCTGTCCCAGTCACAATTAAGATGGAGAGCCAGCAGAGGCTCCCACTTTAAGCACATTACTCTTAAAAAGTGTTAGACAACGAGTCGACGTCTGTGACAGCCCAACATTATCCTCCCAGTTACAATTAATTACCCCCATGTCCGCCTCTTGCCTCTCATTTCCATAACTTAGGAGACACGGCTACGTGCTGGGGTAGAAGACGCAGGTTAGTTAAGCATGCCAAGCAGCTACAGGATACACGCGGACAGCCTTTGCCAAACCCAGAGATACACCAGACAAAGAACAAACGCATCTCATTCCCCTAAAAAAAACTTTACACTTTTATATCCAACTTCTTTTACCCTATTGATATGAAATGCCTGACCCTGCTTTGTATTTATCTGACCATGCTAGTGTTATTTGTGTGTTTTTGGTGGTGTGAGAGAGTCCGGGTGTTTTTTTTTTCTTTTTTTGTGCCCCATTATTCCTCCTGGCCGTTCACTGGTAGTCTCTCATTTATAATGGGCAGAGGTAGCCAGAGATAAAGGAGCCAGGGCCACAGAGACAGAGTGAGCGGTCACATTCTGTGATGTTATCTGTTTCCCAGAACGCACTGCAAGTGGATGCCTGACATGTTCTATACATCTTTCTACAGGAACACTCATTAAACAAATACCACTTGATATATAGCCCTCAAGAAATGAATTTTTACCCCTCTCTCTCTCTCTCTCTCGCTCTCTCTCTCTCTCTCTCGCTCTCTCTGTGTATGTTTGTGTGTGTTTATGTGTGTGTGTAAGACTTGCTCTTCCCTCCTCTCATGATCTCTCTGGGGTCTACGGACACACACACACATACATCTGTGTGTTCTTGTTGCTGTTTTATT
>NC_044496.1:11368771-11378771 GCF_902362185.1 Chanos chanos | reverse complement strand
TGTGTGTGTGTGTGTGTGTGTCGGGTGAGGGTGTTCTGGGGCATGTTGTCAAGGCCAGAGGCAGGTGCCCATGCAGACTTCTCCCTCCCACCCCACCTCCACATCCGTCACTTTAGAAAGAGAGGGAGGGAGAGAGAGTTGGAGGAAGAAAGAGATAGGGAGGGAGGACAATTAATGGCAGGGCGGAGAGGAGAGGGAGAGTCAGAGAGAGAGAAAGAAGAGAGTGACGATAATAAAGTGACCATGGCCGACATTAATCTCCCTCACACTGCAGGTCTGACAGTGCAGGCCGGCCTCTGACTAATGCCACACTTTGCATACAGTGGTCTAACGACACAAACACACACACACACACACACACACACACACACACACACACACACATGCACGCACACATACACAGGCACACAGACAGACAGACATACACACACACACACACACACACACACACAGAGACACACACACGGCACACGCACACAGGCACGTGCACACACACACATACACACACAAACACATACGTGCACACGCACACACACTCACACACACATACACACACGCACAGACACAGACACACACATGAACACATGCACGCACAGTCACACACACACACACGCACACACACACACACACACAAAGAGAGAGTGGCATTTCTTGGATGAGAGTTATTTTTAAGAGCAGACCCTCAGACCTTAAATGTAACTGTATAAGAGACATAAAAAAAAATCACTTTGACGCTATATATCATTACTGCTCGCAAACCAGATCCAGATCTGAAACAGATGCAGAGGAAAGCTCACAAGATATTTACTCTTTCTACTAATGCTGCATAACCTGATGACAACCTTTGTAAACCCAAACTTTAATACAGTTAAAACTGCAATTTATGTATTAGCTAACACCAGATTAACCTCAGTGAAAGAAATGAACTTTGATTCTTTGTCTAGCAATTCTCACTCTCTGAATAGAGGCATGGTAATGCAGTGTAAGCCATCCATGAGGGCTAAGAGCAGCCTGAGTTTGTTTTATCTGACATTTGGTGGAAAATGACATTTAAGAGCAGAGAAAATAACATGGGAGCTAACACTGAATCCTCCATTTGGTGCTTCAGTGGAGCTGGACTTTAAGTCCCTCTACTTATGGAGTTATTTATAAATTGCCGTAAATTTAGGAAAACACACACACACACACCCAAGACTCCATCCTTATAGTTAAGTGTCATTTACATATGTACACACCCGTAAGAAATTGTAAGATACCAGACCAGAGCTCCATGCCAAAGTCTTTTCTCCACCTGCCCTTGGACCAATCATCCTTCATCGATAAATTCTCTAAAACAAGCCTTGAGAGGGGTTGGCCTGTACTTTTGGCCCCATCCCCCAGACACACACGTTATACGCACACGAAACTGGACAGGGCACATCGTTACTTTTGAAATGACTTCAAACTAGAAAGCATCATCTATGGCCACTTCACCAAGATGTATTGCCATTTATGAAAATATTCTTGTATACCTCAGTGTAGATAACTCAGCAAAGGGTATCCTGATATACAGTGTGGCCACTTTACATAGAGAGCCAGACACCTCAAGACAAATATCTGCATGCTAACAAGACCGTCTTATGTGAGGGAGAAGAATGTGAGAAGCCCAGTTGTTTAGCTGTCGGCGAGGTGTGTGTGTGTGTGTGTGTGTGTGTGCCTGTCGATAGCCCATCTTGATCAATGATATTTTAAGGCCTTAACTGCCCACATACATTCTGCTCTAATTATGCTTTCTCTCCGCATTTCTGTCGTCTTCTCGATAACTGACGCCCCCCACCCCCCCCACCCCCCCGTCTGTCTCCTCTCCTGTCTGGGTGTAAATCAGACATGGTGTGGGTTTGTAGAGGGTCTTACTAGGTGCTGATGAGTGGACCATGGCTGCAGAATGGAAGTGGATGGTGGTGGGGTTGGAGTTGGGGGGGGGGCAACCATTTCCATCATTCTCTCAGTGCCAGCGTTCATTAGGAGGAAGCTCTAAATCCAACCCAGACAGACTGGGCCAAACCTCAAGCTCGTTAAAGAGCTGCGGAATGCACATACAAACGGAGATAAACGGAGAGCGGACCTTCCAGTGCTGTTGAAAAGAATGATGATTGTGAGGCAGTGGAACACCTTTTCTGTTATCAGCCGAAAGTACAGATGCGGTGTAACATGCTAAAATCCACGCTGGCTGACGCAGAGATGTTTCAGTTCTCAAAAAATGTATCAGTGTACATCAGCAAAGTAAATAATCTCAAGATATTTCCGGATTATTTTTTAAAACTGTGATAAGTACTCTGAGCGCCCATCTAAACAATGTTTTGAGAAAGTCTTCAAAAAAAAAAAAAAAAATTACCATGGTCTCAGACAAACAGAACAGAACAGAATAACAACAAGCTCCGATATGCTAATGTAAACTCTAGCGAAATCCTCCTCAGAAAAAAAAAAAAACTCATGACCTTAAACGTGTTGTAACTCTGAGTGAAAAAGTCACTGACAAGTAAAGGTAAAACAGTTGCGAAGGTGATGGAATGGGAGAGAGAGAGAGAGAGAGAGGGAACACAGATTGAGAGTGAATAATTAGGTATAAAGGTATTTTTTCTTAATGACTGGAATATGAAAAAGTGAAAGGAAGACATGGTGAGATAGTGTGAGAGTGGTATAACTGATTTGTTGCCAGATAGAGTGCCAATTAGCAGCGCTTGTTATTATTTACATTTTGCGCTATACATCACGCTAATCGGCCGGCCGATTTATCAGCGCTGGGGAAGTGTGTTTGTGTGTGTGTGTGTGGGGAGGGGGGTGATTTATGTGGATCAGATTAGGAATCTCGGAGATTAAGGTAATGGGTAGGAGTGGGAGAAAACAACACTATGGATGACTTTCAACAATCCAAGTCTTCTCAGGTGAAGACAGCTCATCTTTCAGTCCCTCATTTTTCTACCCCACCACCCAAAGGCAACTTCCTTTGTTGGTTTGTGCCATTTATCAACCTCCAAAACAGGATAGACAGGAAAAGAAAATTGTGATGTAACCCTTTTTTAAGAGGTTGTACTGGTTGCCGATGCATAAAAATGTATTTTGCGAGAGGCGAGAGGCATATACATACCCGTACTCGCACTCGCACTGACTGCCTGGTATCCGTTTTTAGTGGAGGTTTGGTAAAAGAGATGTTTTGTGTCTTCGATCCATGTTTCTCATTCTCCTCTCCCATCTGTTCTTTTTGTCTCCTTTTCTCCAATCACCAAAGTCCCTCAGATCAATCCGGATCCCCCACACTGCGGACAGGACAGAGTGAGGCTCCCGTGAAGAGAAAGTGCTGTCGCCTTAGTTTTATGAAGTTTTCTCTCTCTCTCTCTCTCTCGCTCTCTCTCTCTCTTTCTCACGAATGGTGAGAAAGCAATATCCTCCAGTGCTTTTAATCATGTGACGCTGCGTGGCCCCTACGCATCAGCAGCGAGAGCCATTGATCAAAGCCAGCGGCGTCCACGACGGTAGAAGGACAGGGCCCCGGCATGGACACGGCAAAGTGATTCCCAACAGCTCGCCACCGAGTCATCCGTCAAAGTTTTATCTGATTCCAAAGGTATTGGATCTATCAGTCACAATGGATGAGGGGGAGACTGACCCCTGGGTGTGAAATTTTTCTACATCCAGATCCTGTCCAATCCTCCAAGCATTAGGACTGAATGGAAGTGTAGTCTGACACATGTTCACGTCCTGGGCTTTTCCAAGATGTGCGGCGTGGTTCAACCCTTTAATTATGAGCGTGGAGCGAGAGAAGGGTATGGGGGGGGGATGGTGGTGGTGGAGTTGGGATGGGGGGGGGGCGGTGGGGTGAGGAATTGGGGGGCAGATTTGACTCTTTTCTACATGATAGTTCCTGTGTGAACTTTAAATGGCTTCTCTGCCCCAAGGTTTAAATTGCTTCTCCTCTGACAAAGTACCTGTCAGGGCCTCATCAGCCAACTCATCCATCCGTCCATCAGCGTGTGCCTGGTGCCCAGTCATCAACAGGTAATGTTTGGCTGCTCCTCCAGACGCATGCTAATGGGAAGAAGGGGAAAAAAATCAGATACTCTGTCACCTGTCATTATGTCAAAGATGCATCCTACTTGGTGGGTAGAATGAGAGCATGTGTCGTAAGGGGTCCTGTTTGTCTAATATATTTAAATACAGACTTCTCTCTCGGGCCTTTTTGCACCTCGTCGTCTGTAAGTAAACAGCTAGCCAAAATATAATTATTGAGTCGACAAGATCTCACGACTTATTCTTCTTGTTTGGTTTATGTCTCACAGAGGGAGAGGGAGAGGGAGAGAGAGAGAGAGAGAGAGAGAGAGAGAGAGAGAGAGAGAGAGAGAGAGAGAGAGAGAGAGAGAGCGAAAAAGAGAAAGCAGAGATACCAAACAAATAAGTCACTTCAGCTGAACTTTAATTACTGTGACCAAATAAACACAATACAGAAAGAAAGAAAAAAGAGAAACAGCACTGAGAGATTTATCCTCTCTCCCTCTCTTCCTCTCTCTCAGTGTGCTTAACTTGTAGACAGTAAGTGACCTTTCTAAGTTTTCTCTTGGGCAGTAGTGGTTAATTGGCACTTAATTATTAGTTTTACTGGGCACACACCAGTTTGCTTGGGATGGGTTTCTCATTAGCCTCAGCCAAACTGTTGTGTTTTACTGTAGCACCTCACAGCCAAAAGCAACGCATACACTTCATCGATTCCAAAAGCCGCTGTTAGGCAAAGGCAAAAACTAAAACTATGTTCATTTAAGAGACCAAAAAGTAATAAGAAATTTGGAAACTCCACATTTCTGGATGACCATGTTTATGCTGAACATATTTAGACTGAATTGAAAGCTGTCCTGATGTAATAATATGCTAAGAACTTTTTCAACAGTCTGTTAACATAACTCCAACTACCTCTCTCCCTCTCTGCCTATATACACAATCAGTTAGAGGAGCAGCCAGCAGAATAACATTGTTACTGACAATTTACACATGGAGCAAGTATGTGGTGAAATAATACCAGTTCTGATTTTCAACAGAAAAAAAAAAATAACCCTCTTTGAGACGAATTTTTAAATTTTATTTAAAAGAGTTCTATTCCTCAATTTTTACAGCGAGAAATTCCATGCCAGCCAAATCAACCTCGATACATTGTCGAATCATGGCATTGAAACTCAGTACATGGAAGGAGCCAGTCTCTCTCTCTCTCTCTCTCTCTCTCTCTCTCTCTTTCATATTAGCACTGACTGCTCATGGCCCCTGAGGAGCCCCTCCAGTTAGAATCAAGGGCCAGCGAGCCAACAACTTGCTCCCTAACACGGGGCCCTTCTGGCAACGTCAATATGCCCTCAAGTTCCCCGCAAACCGCAAACACATATATTTACACACACCTCCACAGGCAAGATTTCGATTACCCAAGACCCCACAGACTGTGTCCAGCATCCTCCCTACTAAATACGTTTTTTGAAAATCTTCAGAGGTATCTGTTTGTTTTTGTCTGCACAATATACCTGCGAGCAAGTCGATAAGGAACTGTTTTTTTTTTTTCTTCGAAGCCAAACCCTTGTTAAGGTACTTAATTGCATTAACGTGTTAAGCGAAGACTTTGGGGTTTTTTGTTTTTTTTTTTGGTTGTTAAGTCTGTCCTCATCTTCCATCTCAGACATCAGTTAGATTGTTAATACCACCCATTGCTGGAGCGTAGAGCCTTTTGCTTGTAATTTCTCTCGGTCTGATGGGCCTTGTAAGAGCCAGACACAGAGATATCGGAGGAGTGTCATAAGAATGAATGAGGCACTCTGGCTTTGGAGCTGCCAAGCTGTCAAGCTCAGGGCAGACTGCATGACTGACATGCTTTGATTGGTCGATTTAATATAGAGAGGAAGAGAGAGAGAGAGAGAGAGAGAGATAAAGAGAATGAGAGTGAGAACTTCAGAGAGTACACATTTGGAGTGCTGTAAGTCTATTTGTAAAAGACATGGAGCGCTAACTCTCTAGGTATCCAGCTTGTTAAAGGTTCCTGAGAAATATGTGTCGGCTTTGATGTGATTTCACTCTGACTGTGTGGGATTACAGATCGACAGGGCCTGCATGTGTGTGTATGTATGTGTGTGTGTGTGTGTGTGTGTGTGTGTGTGTGTGTGCGTGAACGCGATCCAGCAGTGCTGGTTTATTTATCCTGGACTTTATCGACTGTGCTGATGCACTGAGGCGAGGTTAATCGCGGGGCTGGTAACATGGACCAGTTATTCTTTGCCTTCAATTTCTGATCCAGGATCAGGTTTCTAAACCCTTTACCTCACTGTATCCACCACACTCATAACAGATCAGTGAATAACAAAGTAATGGGTGTGTAATTGAAGACCGTAAAGGAAGACTTCAGTAGTGAAACTCATGGCCTAATTAACTGAAATCCTCCCTGTATCTGTGACAGCATTAAGTCGAAACCATGTTATTACCGCACAAATAAAATATCAAGCCATCCCCTGAGATGGAAAAGAGACAAATTTCAAGTGTTAAAGTCGTTATGTTCATCTAAAGTGACCATTTCAACTCTGATGCCTTAACTTAGTGGTGTTACAGCAAGTTTGTTTTCATTTGTGCCTTGTTCTCCGTACGTTCCATAGAAAACAATGGAGTGTTCACGAAGGAAACGCCTTGGAGAAATAAGTACAGGAATGTACGATAATGACAAGCTGAGAAGGAATTTAACACTGTTACTGCTTGTAATGCCATGTTACTACAAATACAGCATTATTGTTTTTTCTTCTCCAATTTAGCAGGAAATCAATATTCAGCTTTGTTTATCAAAGTGACGGGCTCTGGGATATTGCGTTTTTATGTTGCCTTTATACGGGAGCATTAAAACACAATATATCTGAAGCTTTTTATGGAGCTGACAGTCGGAGAAGGAGATAGTGTTAATGGCATAAAACGCTTGAAAAATGACACCCTCTCTTATTTATCTGTGCTTATTATGTACAAATATCCATCACGGAGCTCCACTTCTCTGATGTACAATTATGAAGATGCACCTTAGGACAAGCTCATCCATAAAACTGAGAGCGTTGGGAGGGAAAGATACTTGTAATGTTTTGTGTGCGTGCGTGTGTGTGTGTGTGTGTGTGTGTGTGTGTGTGTGTGTGTGCGTGTGTGTGTGTGTGTGTGTGTGTCTGTGTGAGAGCGTGTGCGCATGGGTGGGTACGTGCATGCGCGCACGTGTGTGTGTGTGAGAGGGAGAGAGACAGACAGAGAGAGAGAGACAGAGAGAGAGAGTGAGAGAGTGAGAGAGAGAGAGAGAGAGAGGAGTCTGTCAGGTTGGGTATATGTATCTTGTGTTTCGTTGTGCCTCAACAGGGTGGCTGTATTAATATTGATCTGAATACCCATTCTGATTCTCACACAGTGGAAAGTTCATTTAATCTCGCTGATACTCCGAAGAAATGTCTTTTAGACAAAGTCTTTTTCTTCTTCTTGTTTGGAGACTGCATCTCAGAATATGCCACACTTTATGTCTCACTTTAAACTTTTTGAAATCACTATGTTCATTCTAATAGATAGATAGAGAAACAGACATTTAAAGTCAGTAGACCTGAATACATAAGACAGGTGGATTCTAACATAGCGTATTTGTTAATAAAGTCTCACTGCAGGATACATCCTTTTTCCTTTACATCCCCACGCCATCAGATGAACTGTATTTTGTCCACAGATGTTCCAATCAATTTTCATTGCATTGCTGAGCCTCTTTAAAGATACATTTGACTTCTTCCACTGACCTGGTTCAGGGATTTTGAACAATTATACTAACATTAATAAATAATATTTGTGTGCGTGTGTGTGTGTGTGTGTGCGCGAGTGTGTAAGTTTGGATATTTGGTAATGTATTGGATGAGTGTGTGGAGATATATGACAATGCTTTGGTTTTACTGTGCAGCGCACTTGCACTATTCTAAGAGTTAATGGAATAACACAGTTAAACAACAGAAAAAAAAGACAAAACAGAAAGATGGAGTGCAGAGAAGCATTTTGCAACTGAAAGTTGTGTCAACTGTTTTATTTCTGTTTGTTTATTTATATACATTCAGTATTCAGATTACTGTGCAATTAATACCAGAAAACAACATGCAAGCACAAAATGATTAAAAAAATCATTAAACCAGGATCATGGCCAACATGATCCTGGTCCTCCATGTTCAATAACCACGTCTGCAAATTACTACCATCTGAAGCACAATGATCGACTGAGTGTCAGATTGAGAAAGAGGAAAGATTTAGATTGAGAAAGAAGTGTACTTGGTAACTGTATATTTATCATAAGTAGTCAGCTCCGGTTGTCAAAACACACACAAACACACACACACATACACATGCACACACACACACACACACACACACACACACACACACACACACACTCACACACACACACACACACACACACACACACGAACACCCATATTAAAAGGAGTCAGCTTTGGTTGGTGGTTGTAACCTGCTTTCATCATGACTAGTTAACGTGGTTGTCACTTCTGTTCTTAACTGTAATAAGTGTGAACAGTTGTACAGGTGAACACATGTGCATAAAGCATTGCATTGACAGATCGTCAGCCATTTTTTTGCTGCTCTGCAAGTAACAGGGCCTTTTTGTGTTATGGACAAAATGTCATACAGGCTTACACATTCTCAGACACACACACAGGCACACACACACACACACACAGACACATGTGCTGAACTGATGCATGTCTTTCAGCCCTTACAGAAAGAACAGGAGGTGTGCCTTGTGGTCATGGCTGTTTTGGGAGGAGGACTCTGTACAGGTCTCTAGAGACAGTCTCCTCGTATGAATTGCCTGAACAGACTGACAGTTATGTCTCAGGGCACAGCCTCATATTAGACCATAACTCACCACTGGAATAGTGCCAGTGTCAGTGCTGACTGTGTGTGTGTGTGTGTGTGTGTGTGTGTGTGTGTGTGTGTGTGTGTGTGTGTGTGTGTGTGTGTGCGTGTGTGTGCGCACCCCTGGCAGCTGGGAGTGGTGAAGGGCACCCTTTCAGATTCACCTAGTCTTTCCAAAACAGAAGACATACCTTTCATTTCTCATACTGTCACCAAAGCGACACAGAAAACCACACAGACACACATATACACACGCACACGCACATGCACAAGCACATGCACATGCACATGGACACACACACACACACACACACACACACACACACACACACACACACATTAAAAACTGCAGAGCTGTTGATAACACAATACACATTGTTGCTGTTTTTCAAAACAAAACAAAAAAAAGTTTCTTTTTATTGTTTCGGAAGCCTTCTTCTATTACTCTCTCTCTACTTCTCTCTGTTGTCTTTGTTCTTATACCACAAAGGACAGGCTAAGGCAAATCATGTTACTCTTTTTCTAATGACAAATTTCACAGCTTTAAATTTCAGTGAAAACAAAGAATACAGTTTCATTTTGTCTGTTCGTTTTTCTAATCTGTGTAATATATGGGCGAGAAAATCACATGCTTTCTTTTTTTGTGCTTAATTTTCAGAGCTTTAAACTTTGCATGTACCTCCATTTATTTAAGCAAGACCAAAACATGTCCTTACAGTACTTTCATCCCTCTTTCATCTCCTCACTCCTTTCTCTGCTGACAAATGTTCTGTCCACACCTCCCACATGGGCTGATTGGCCTGTTTAATCTATGACGGCCCAAAAGAACACAGGCCCGGGTGAGGAACACTGTTGATCTGCTCTGCCTCCTCCTGCAGCTCCACTTATACACTCAGATTAACTGTATGGGGCACAGCACACACAGCAGTGTAGTTTGCAAACACACACACACACACGCACACACACACACATATGCACACACACACATATGCACACACACATGCAAACACACACACACACACACACACACACACACATATACATGCACGCACACACAAATATCTCACTCAGT
>NC_044496.1:11361271-11363771 GCF_902362185.1 Chanos chanos | reverse complement strand
TTTATTTACTAGAGGTTGCTGTTTTTGTTCTGAGAGCAGATAACTACCATAACCATGCTTTTCCATAAAACTAAAAGACAGTATGAATTTATAGAAGTTAGACAATGATGAAGATGTTTTGACAATGAGTGGTAGAAATAGACAGCATTTCCTCATACATGACACTTAGCTCTAAACTGTGAGATACTGAAATCTTAAGAGGTGTAAGGTTAAAGAAATTAAGGTTAAAGAAATTCACCTGGCCATTGTATTATTTGTGCTAGTTCTTTATATTATATATTATCTATTATGATTGTTGTTCAGTTGAGCTATATGTTCATAACAGTATTTTAAACGTGAAGTTCTCTGCGAGTAACCTGCGCACTAATTAAGAAAGTGAAATCTCAAATGTAGTGGTCTAATAATAATTTTAAAGTAATTGCTCTAAACATGTCAAAGGTCATTATGTTGGCACCATTAGTGGAGTGTTGTGTGTATGTATAATTGCATATGATATAATTGCATTGTTCATATGTAATTAAAGTGCATCACTGCTTCAGGATTTTTTTTTTTCTTTTTGGAATAAAAAGATTCATACTTCTGTTGTGAGCAGAGAAAAGCCGATGCACTGAAATAAACCTGTCAATCTAAGGTGTCATACTTATCACGTCACAGAGCTGTTTTACCGTAGATGGCCTCTCAATTAATTCCTATAGCAGCTCCTCAGCCTGCGTTAATAGACGTTTCTAATATCTCACCATCTGTATCACTGACACAAGTTATTTTCACAGTTCTTAAACTGACGCACTTTAAATATGGACCAGAGTGGTGCAGGGGATGGTGGTGGCAGAAGAGCGAGAAGAAGAAGAAGAAAAAATCTGGAGAATGAAATGGACCTGTAGACTTTTCATATGTTTCATGTCCAATTTATCCCCTTTGTCAATATCAGATACACATTGATACTTTCCTCTCAGTGGCATTGGCGCTGTGCATGTGTGTGCGTGTGTGTGTGCGTGTGTGTTCCATGCATGTGTGTATGTGTGTGAGTGTGTGTGTGCGTGTGTGTGTGTGTGTGTGTGTGCACACGTGCATGCGTGTGTGTGTGCGAGTGTGTGTGTGCGCACGCGTGCATGCGTGTGTGTGTGCGTGTGTGTGTGTGTGTGTATGTGTGTGTGTGTGCATTTTTATCTGATAGCAGATTTTTTTTTTCCATATTTGGTGACATGGATGATCATAAAAGAAGTGCTGTGTATTATCTAGCTACCTCTGCTTTTGCTCTCTCCTTTAATTTAGTTGTTATAATTAGGCATTAACTGGTGTCAGTGTCTGTGGCTGTTAACAGCACCACTCTGTTCTGCTTGTCTGCATTATCATTTTGGGGGGGTGGGGGGTGGTGTGGGGTGTCTACGGAAAGAGAACAAGAAGGAGGGAAGGGGGGGGGGGGTTGTAGAAAGGGAATGAAAGTAAATTATAATGAAGGCCTATATAGTCCAATTACAGATAAAAGCAACCAAGTGCAGTACCGTAATGAGGTGCCACTATCCACCCCCACCCCTCCTTCCCTCTGGAATGACACATCCAGGGGAATACCTAATCTTCGGTTTTATTACTTTGAACCCTCTTTTCTGGGAGAGGGAGAGGGGCAGAGCCCCCCCCCCCCCAGTCTGAAAGGGGTGAACAATTACAGCGTCCATCCCATGTACGCTAAACAAAGTTTTTGGACGAGTGTTAGATAGAGGAGAGGAGAGGGGAGGAGAGGAGAGAAGTGAAGAGGAGAGGAGAGGAGAGGGGGAGAGTCTGAGGGAAGAAATGGAGGTGATGAAGTGGAGACCGGAAAAGGGTGGAGGAAGCTGATCCTCATGTTCACACTTTAATAGGTCAGTATTTAATTATTTGGAATAGCGTAGCTGTCTCTTGTAGCTGGAGATGTAGCTCTTTGCAGAAGCACTCACAAGGCAGGCAGGTAATTAAACTGTAAGATCAACCTCTCCTCTTATTCCTCTCTCTCTCCCTTTTCTCTTTCTATGTCAGGTGAGGCGCCACGCATCGAAAGGCAAGCAGAATTCAAGGAGAGAGAGTGAGAGAGAGAGAGAGAGAGAGAGAGAGAGAGAGAAAGAGGAAAGACAGATAAAAAGAGAACAAATGAAGAGTGCTGGGACCAGGGCTGGGTCTGTAAGTCTGAAAAGTCCAATGTGAAACTTAAATCTCAGAGCTGTTACTTTGTGCTTTGGGAGACTTAGAAAAGAATAAACTTCACATCAATGAACTGTCTTCGCTAAGATGCCATGACTATAACGCATATTTAACGTGTATTTCAAAGCGTGTTGAATGAGGCTCTGTTCAGATGAATAAAACTCAGTTCATCAAAAGGCAGTGTCATGTATTTTGACTCAATTTAACTCACAGTATATTTAATCCAAATTTTTACAGTTTCCCCACATCAGAGAAACTTTAAAATGAATCTTGGACTAAAGTTCTCTGGATAAGTAAGCTGTTTAGGAAGACAGAAAGTTGACATGGC
>NC_044496.1:11356271-11358771 GCF_902362185.1 Chanos chanos | reverse complement strand
GTCTCATTTTCTTTTTTTTCTTTTTTTTTACTAATGTACACTTCTCAGGTTGAAAACATCCTGCTGGATTCATTTCAACATTATTGGAAACCTAAATGTATCAGGTAAACATGAGTGTCAGTTGTATCCTCATCGATTACTATAACAACAACAACAACAACAACAACAACAACAAAAATTAACCATTAAAATTCTCTCACAACTTCTGTTTCATCTGTTCATCACATGGCCTGTGGTCACAGAGGGAGGGGACGGATTAAAACAAACAAACAAACAAACAAACAAACAAACAATCACAAATACAACATGCGGTTTTCAGAATGTGTAGTCTAATTTTCACTACCACATTGATTGATGAGTATAAGTATTTGAGGTATTTAACTATAGTATATATGATTCTTAAGCTACATTTTATATCAGATATGACACTCTATAGGGTTTTACTTGTAACTTTAATTTATATCACAGACAGCAAAACAGAGTAAACTTTGAACTACTGTTGTATTCAATGTAATATCACACATCAAATTATTTGGAATAGAGTAAACAGTAATTAAGTGTAGTACACTCCCTATTTTAATTCAGAAAATGCATCAAACAGAGGTTGGTGAGAACAGACGTGGGAAAATCAGCCCAGGCTTGAAGTGGAAAATCTGATTTCCATTGAAAAGCTTGACTTTAATTTACCTTTTCTCTTCTCAGTGAAGGGGTATGGTTTAAGGGCATGTAGAACATAAGCTAACATTTATTAAAACTGAAAGACACAAAAATTCCACTCATCTCAAAAGCTTTGCATTCTTTTCATGAACAGCACAGATAAATGCGCTAAAGGCGGGAGGGCAAACATTTCAAAAACATTTTATTACCTGGTCCACGCCAGTTTGTCTGTAGTTAGTGCCGTACCAAGGAAGCCATGAGGTGAGAAAAGCTAATCTACCCTCCTGCTGAGAGGGTGCTGTTGTAGACTGCTCTTATAATTGCATTTACGCTAGCAAATGTGAATTACATGAAGAGTATGCTTTAGTACTTTCCTGGTCTCACACACTGTCTCATAAAGAGGACAGAAGCAGTGCAGTTCATTAAAGGGAGAACCTCATCAAAGCCAAACGCTCCAAAAGAGACCAGAGAAACTTCTGCTACCGCTTCTGATCAGTGACTGTCTCGGCTTTGAGTCCGAGAAAAGAAGGTGATTACTAGTGAATCTCTCTCTCTCTCTCTCTCTCTCTCTCTCTCTCTCTCTCTCTCTCTCTCTCTCTCTCTCTCACACACACACACACACACACACCAACTATCTGAGATGTCCCTGCATTTTGTACTTAAATTAGGTCCTCAACAGCCTAGCAGCCGGTGCCCTCACAGGAGGTCCCACGGGAGTTGTGCAGCAGTGTGTGTGTGTGTGCGCGCGTGTGTGTGTGCACCTGTCTGGCCTGTGTGTGTGTGTGTGTGTGTGTGTGTATGTGTGTGCGTGTGTGTGCTTGAGAAAGAGTGAATGCAAGACAGAGAGATGGAGAGGAGGGGCACTCACCTCACCTTGGGAGAGGTTTAAAAGCAGAAAAGAGTAGAGGTGTGTGGGTATATAGTCTAATCCTCTATCCGGGAGTCCTTGTGGTATTAGGTGGCAGTGTCTGTATTTGAAAGGAATGATTCTGGAGTGGACTGAATTCTCAGGAGAGAGGTTCTACTGACCCGGCTTCTACAGCAGAGAGAGAGAGAGAGAGAGAGAGAGAGAGAGACTGAGAGAGAGAGAGAAATTCCTTTCTTCATCCATTCATCCATTTCAGGATTCAAAGCAAAAGTTCAATAACGAACTCCTAGTATCTGGGTGTAATTTTATAGGTCACTTATTATCAGGTAGTCAAACACCCAGGCCACCCTCTCTCTCTCACTCTGTGTGTGTGAGAGAGAGAGAGAGAGAGAGAGAAAGGGGGTGGGGGGGGGGGGGGCAAAACTAGAGACAACACAAAACTCTGCCTGGACTGAGCTATCAGTCTTTCTCTTTCTTTTCCTGTTTTCTCTCTCTCTCTCTCTCTCTCTCTCTCTCTCTCTCTCTCTCTCTCTCTCTCTCAAATGGATAATTCTGGTGATGGCTATGACAGTCCATGCTTTAGATTTTGATTTATGTTCTTCCAAAGCTAAAATCAAAGAATCCATCTAGTGCTGTTTCATGGCAGCTGAGATGATGAATGGTGCAGTCTGCCGGCCAAACGAAGCCTCTGTGTCTTTGCCCCGGATTTTAATTGCTAAAGTAGCCAGTCATTGCTCAGGATTCAACAGTGAAAGCGTCTCTCTCTCTCTCCCCCTCTCTCTCTCTCTCTCTCTCTCTCTCTCTCTCTCTCTCTCTCTCGCTCTGTCTCTCCTAAAGTGCAGTGGAGATAGCTGCTTTGAAGGAAAATTGAATTTAGTTTACTGTAACTTGCTGTTAAATCATTCATATTGCGGCCATAGGGAGCTCGTATAACAAGTGTAACTAATGGCTCTTGTAATGGTTAGAACTTTGAAG
>NC_044496.1:11333771-11351271 GCF_902362185.1 Chanos chanos | reverse complement strand
TCTGTTTTCTACATGAACAAAGCTGTCGAAATTCAGCAACAATGTTATCACCAACAAACTTAAACTATGGTATTATTTTACTGCGTAATAATTTTACATTTATTTTATAGCAATGTACCACCCAAATATGTTTTTTTTTTTCTTTTTTTTAATGCATGCCTTTGGGAAATGTTACCATCCAGCATGTCTTGCCTGTAATGCTTTGTAGTCCAGTCCTTCATAACAATTGACTACTTTAATATTTACAGTAGCAGCTATGCCAACTCTTGTGTCTGTCATACGATACTTTACAGAAACGTAACATTTAACATTAACATTTTTACATATGATTTAAACTCAGTGGATTTTTTTACTGAACTGGATAATTAAAATGGCGGGAAAAAAAGTGGCTGATTTCGAAATATATAATTTTATATTAAAATATTAAAAATGATTTATTTGTGGAAGTGAGCGAGGCAATATATACTCAACACTGTGTCTATAACCAGTTTACTTTCCTCTGGAGTAAAAAGAGGTGATTTCTGACAATCAGTTCCACTCACTCCATTTCAGGACTAGAGAAGGCATTATTATTATTAAATATAATAATGGCTTTTAAGTAGGCACATTGTGCTTTGATGCAATGAATAATTTATCGATTCTTTCTCGCTGGCCGACTCTTGTTTAGCGTACAGATGCCTGGTCAGGTAAGGTCTTACCTGAGACAACAGCTGGCAGAGACGCCACATACATTTAAATTATTTATTTCATTTCTCCCTCCGTCACGTTTATTTTGAGCAACGTTAATTATGCTCATGCAAGCTGTTAAGCTGTCGTCTGCCGATTAACGGAGTCAAACCCAGCCCCAGAACTGCCATCGCCATCCAGCAAATGGGACACCGCGAGAGAGGGGGAGCATGTGGGAGGGACCCAAAGATCAGTTTAGTGACAGCTTTTGTTAAGTCAAAACAGAAAGCTATGGGGGGGGGGTGGAATGTCTTTTAAAACACAGAGCGGGCAAACAATTTTTGAACGTGCTTCATTTGTGAAACGTCCGTGCTAATTAAAGACGCAGTTCCACTGCTCAACGACAGTGCATTAAAAGTTAAAACAAATTGCTCATCTTCACAACTCAATTCGACACAAGTCCACAGCTTCCAGCGATATTCGCTGTGCCTGTCAACCCTAACGCATCGCATACGGTTTGATGTCGTCCTTATATGATGTTAGTGCTGGAAAAAGAGCGTGATGAGATAAACAACACCCAGAAATATGCAACAAGAAAAATCAAATACTGAGTCATGTTCATGAATAGCAGACTCGATCAACTGAATATTAATATAAAAAGACTAAAAATAGTTATTATGGTTACACATTACAAACATGAGGCATCTTCGATGTGTTATACAGCAGCTGTCTGAATTGTAAATGTGTACAAAAAAATGTATAATTACAATGTAATAAAATCAATAAGTTCTATTTATTTTATGTTTAAAACATAGAGATATAATTGACTGAGTAAAAAAGTGTTACAGCAATACATATGAGACATATGTCTCAATATTACAGCCATAGATAGCAACACATCAGCACTCATGACACATGTTGTCATTTACTGTTCATGGCATGAGCCGGTATAAATAAAAATAGCACAAAGGCCCGCATGGTAAACCACACCACATTCTCCAGTGTAAAACCGACTACAAGAGCATTCGTTACAATCTGAGAGTTCAGATGACTCCACAGAACTCCTTCAGACCCAATTAAACAGAGGCCCATTTCCCCAGCACCCAAAACATGCCACTAGGCATATTCCGACCCCACGTATAATCATATGTATATATATGATTACTACACAGAGATTTAGAGTGTCAGATTGGATTTATGATACACCTCAAATAGCAGGGATCTTCAAAAATAAAGATAATAACACACTGTAATAAAGGTGTAATAACACTGCATAGCTAATAATACAAATATGTTATTGTGAGTTTATGCATCTACTACAATGTATTGTATACTAGTGGGCAAACCTGCAAAACTCATCATGATATCACCCAAGATTGGACCAGAATGTGTATGAAGCTCTAGTTAAAATGTATCTATGCCAATTCCTCAACAGGTCAGGGCAGAAGAAAGATTGATGTCATTTCATTGTTTTTACAGCAAATAAATTAGTTTAATAGTAACAGTAACAGTAAAACAACAGCAGCAGATGATGATAATGATGGTGATTATTATTATTATTATCATTATTATTATTATTATTATTATTATTATTATTATTATTGTTGTTGTTGTTGTTGTTGTTGTTGTCATTACTATGATTATGGCACTTGTTGTAATAATGTCTGATTAGCAGCCCAATTCTAGGAATTATTTGTCAAAGAGAAAAGTACAACTCAGCGTGGGAGGAAGGATATTTTTCTATATACTGGTAAAGACCATCCCCAAACTTGGGATTTAATACACTGAGAGTCATGACATTCTTCTGGGAAACATGACAGAGCTGAGAGACTGGGGAAAACAAATGTGATTTGTCATGATATAGGAATGAGGCAGAAGCAAAGAGACACGTTGCTTTTGCATGGCCTGACAGATTAAAATCATTCATGCACTGTTCATTCATTTCAGTAAAATGTGTGTTTATGTGCATTTGAGTGTGTGTTTGTGTGTGTGTGTATGCGTGAATAGGCGTGCGCGTGCGTGTGTGTTTTTTTTGTTTTTTTTTTTCCAGATCAGAGTGTTAAACCAGATCAAATCAACGTGGTGCTGATTTCTTAAATGACACAGATCTTCACTGTTCACCAACACTCACTCTAAGTGCCAGTCACACGCGTGCCCTGGAATGGGAACGCCCGGCCGGGGCCGACGGCAGGCCATTTGAGTTCAGTGGCTCTCCCCCAGCAGAGAGGACTTCCTCCTGCCACTTTGTAGGATCGTATTAGCCTAATGAGAATGAGAATGGAAAGATCCTGACACAAAATGGCTCTGGACGGGATGCACGTCAAAAATGCTTTTCTTTTTCTGTTTTTTTTTTTTTTTTTTTGAGCAGGGGGCAGTACGTATAAAGAGAGGAATAAAATGAACAGAGAGGAGGAGGAAGGACAGAAAAGAGTGAGAGCATTCGTTTGACAGTGGATGGAGTCATCGTTTGCAGGCGCTGGGGGCTGGCGGCCAGCAGTAGAGTTGTCCTGTCTCTACCAATGTGTCACTCTGCCCGTTTTTCCATGCCGCGGAGAGAGAACGAGACAGAGAGGTTTTGCCTGTTGTCTTATTAGTTTTCCTTTCCTTTGTAAACCTTACAGTCGTTCCTTTGTTTTCAGCGCAATATTCTCAGTGACCATTATGCCAATAATGAGCCTTTAAATTAACAAGGGAGAGAGAGAGAGAGAGAGAGAGAGAGAGAGAGAGAGAGAGAGAGACATGGCAGAGATGGAGCACTAACTAATGATTAATTTTCATCCTTTGGAATGCTTAAAATGACTTTTCCTCATGTCTGTCTTCATAAGTGATCATTTTTGTGCTGTTTTATTGCTGATAGACCCTGGGGGATGGAGAGAGTGGCTGTGAGACACCGTCTGACTGACCTTCACTGTTGAAGCCTAAGGCAAAGAACTCTAAATGCGCGTCACTTGGAGATTTATACTAACACCACACTTAACTATATTAATCCCACTGTAATGATCAACATTACATCAAACGCTGTGTGTACTCTCTGAAATAATCAGCTCATATTTTAAAAAGAACGCTGGCAAATGATTTGCTATTTAAACCGTACACCTCCACCTCCTGTCTTTGTGATAAAATAGTTTGTACTTTTGCAAAAGAGCAGATAGAAGGAAGAAGACATTTAACCACATCTCAGACAGTGAAATGTTGGAGTCTATCTCTTTTTCTTACCTCTGTGTCCCTTTAAAACGGACGCGTGCGCGCACACACACACACACACACACACACACACACACACACACACACACACACACACTCACGCACATTAAAAAGGGTTTGGAGGTTTAGAAGGTGAAAGTTTATGTGGCACGTCGACCTGATTAAAAGCCCACAGATCTGAATGTAATGGCCTTCTTTCACTGAGATTTATGAGGGACTGTGGGAATGAGTGGCAGGCTGTTTTAAACGGTCACACAGTGAAGGATAGAAGCTCCACTCCCCTGGCAGCCCACCTTTCTATCCCAGGCAGCTTAGGGCATATGGCCTGAAGTGAGAGTGGGATATGGAGAACGGATAAAGAGTGTGTTTCTGAGAATATTACATGTGTGTGCATACGTATGTGCGCGCACATGTAAGTAGGAGTCCGCTCGTGTGCATCTTTCTTTAAGTGTGTGTGTGTGTGTGTGTGCACATGTGTGCGTGCGTGCGTGCGTGTCTGCATATGTGTGTTGCCTCAAGTGTGTCTTTTCACAATTTCGTGTGTGTGTGTGTGTGTGTGTGTGTGAATAAGGAGGCAGGGTTCTTGAGTGTATGGATTCATAAGAATGTGCGCATGTATGCATGTATGCATAAGTTGGGGGGGGGGGGGGGGGGGAGGGCAGGGAAGGGAGTAAGATTGGGGCTTATGTGTGTTTGTATTCACACATGCTCTCACACATACTGACAAATAGCTGCGTCTGCATTGACTCCCTTTAGGTGATTTCCCCACTGTAAATTTGACGTGAAGCCCGTGCGCAGCTGAGTCTGATGCAAAATGTCAGTCAACAACAAGAGGAACATATATTTTCCTATACATCAGTCTGTGTAAACCCAAGGAATCATCTCCCGGTCCAGTTCAGCATACTGAAAATGACTGCTGCTTACATCACATCAATGCACTAAAGTGACTTCATCTTCAAAATGTGTTCTCAACCACCCACAGTTAGCCTAACCACACGCTTCCAAAAGATACACCACACCAGTCAATTATTCATCAATACTTACATTTATTAGTGCTTTAATGTCACTTATATCGTCTTTTTATAAGTCCAAGCTCATGTATAATAAACCACACACACAGTCTGCACATAATTTATCATGTTTATGGTGCAGGAAATATATTATTTATGGACAGGGACCAATCATTATGAGTCACTACTTCACATTAGCGTCCAACGTAGGCAGACACAAAGTGGACAGCGTGAGCGGGGTTGGTTGAAGCGGGGTGTGTGTGTGTGTATGTTTTTGTGAGTGTGTTGTGGGGGGGATGGGAAGGCAAGATGGAAACAAACTGACAAGAGAAACAGAGACGGTGCAGCATAACGCATTAGGAGAGACTAATTCAGCGATCAGATTAGAAAAACTAGTGTAGCAGTCATTCCCGCCCCCTCGTGCCATGTCTCAGCCAATCAGCTAAGGGAATGACTGACTGACTGACTGACTGACTGACTGACTGATTGCAGAGAGAAAAGGAAAGGCCTGGTGAGTAGTTCGTGCAAATTACTGAATTATGAGACAATTAGCACCATTCTTCAGGTGATACAAAGGAGATTAGCAGATGTACGTTTTTAGTCTTATCCTGCCCAGTCTGTCAAGGAATACCCTATAGAGAGTACATCAGAATATTTTTTATATAGCTAAGAATTATTACTCTCAATGTTGGCAGTAAGATGTGTGTGTTTACTATCTGTGCCAAGAGATAAGCTGTTACTGAAAAATATCGGTAGGCTTAACAGTCACCAAGTTTAACATAAAGTTTAAGTCAAGATGATGCTATGAGTCCGTGTGTGTCTTGAGGGTGTCTTCAGTTTTCGGTGACCAGCTCTCTTTGATGCCGAGGGAGTTTAGTTTCAATTATTCATATGGTGCTGGGGACTATTCTGGGTGGCCTTTTGGTAAAATGCCACAAAGACATTAACCCATATATCTGCACGATGAGAACTGGAGACCTTGCTTCCCAGTAAAATAATGGGGAAAAGAATCCATTCTAAATCCAAATGTTACCTTTGCATGAGAATGGAAGTCCAGGGCTACGTGAATTATGACTGGATTTGCAACAGTTGTGCGCATAGGGCAGCCAGTAACTCCATGTAAAAAAAAAAATACCAATGTCAGGACATGTCTGTGTCTAAAATATCCATTCCCAGTCTTTTTCTGTTTATCAGATGTTGCATAAATGTATGTCTGAACAAGGCATGTGTGTACCCACGTAGCAGAATAAACCTTTTTCATAAAATAGCAAAACATGTATGCGCTGAACTATGCTGTTCTAACTGGCCAAATACAATTTTTTTTTTTTTTTTTGGTTAAACCACAGTGTTGATATGCTGTATTTTTATTGATATACCTTGATATAGTTGATCAAACCGCTAACCTATTCCTTAAAAAGGGGAACAGACATAGAGGAAAGCAGGAAACCTAATCACAAAACCCTACCAATGATCCAGAGACCTCATATGAATTTATTTTCCAATTTGGTTACAGTAGCCTGAACAAAATATTCAAAGAGCTGTCTAACGGCGTTTTTTTGTTTTGTTTTATTTTGTTTTGATGTTTCATTGTAGTACTTCAGAAAGATTTTTGCTGTGTTTAACATTCTGCAGCATTTAAAGTCGTAGAAATGGCCAGGAAACATTTTAAAAACTGACTATAAAAATGTATATTTCTGACTGTTACTTTGCGTTTGTTCTAAAATCTGTGTTTTCCATAATCACACTATAAAATCCTCAAATCAATCACCAACCCCCCCCCCCCCCCCCCCCCCCCGCCCCCCCCCCCCCCCCCCCAACCCCACCCCCCCACACACACAATGTAAATGGTGTTTCTGGAATAGACATTAAAACTAGTTGGTTAATTCTGCGGAATGGCTAATCTTACAATAAATTAGCTAAAACGGGTCACATTAATTATCTCTTTTTTTGACTTGGTGGACTGTTTTGTGTTTTAAAGTTGGGATTCTATCTTCAGAGAAGTATACTCAGAAGTGCTAATGATAGCCTGCTTTATTATAGAGATAATAATGAATTTCTACAACACTGTAAGGGAACTGGCAATAAACAAAAAAAGAGTAATATTTTGATATGAGCATTTGAAAGATGTCTTGCCTTGATGTATTGTATGTATGAAGGCACATTTTGTATTTATATCTTTATAAGAATCATACTTGGATCATCTGATGATCATCTGTCGTGCAGCTTGGTAGGCTGTGAGTGGCAAAAAAGCAAAAATGACACGAACACAAGTAAAAGGAAAACAATAAACGTAAACATCAATATTAAACACAAATAATAAACGTTTTCTCATTATGTTATCATTTCCGAGACCATGAATACTGGTTATAACATCACAGGAAATGCACAATTTTCCTTTATTTCAGGCATAATTTCATTTTTGCACATAATCTCAGACCTTGAAAGAGAAAGAGAAATCTCTCACTCTACATGATTACAAGTAAAACAGCATTGCTACAGTAGCAGCTCTTCCCTCCTCTCCTCTCCTCTCCTCTCCTCTCCTCTCCTCTCCTCTCCTCTCCTCTCCTCTCCTCTCCTCTCCTCTCCTCTCCATAGCTCAATGATAAGGCAGCACTTTTGAAACAATACACTCACATGCTCTGAACCTCTGATCACCTGCACTCACCCTCACAGTGCTAAAAATGAGAAAACTTTTCAACATAGTTGTTGATCCCTCTTTTCATGTGCGTTCCTCCTCTCCATGGTAGAAAAAAAAAATAGCTGGATTTCACTGTCTGCGTGTAGCGAACCCATATTTGCTTTTCAGGAAATCCAACTCAATGACTCCCAAGACGACAGTGGAGGAATAAAGAGAACGAGAGGTGAAAGATGGAATGAGAGAGAAAGAAAAAGTAAAGGCACACTGTGTGAAGCATGTAAGATGTCAAGGAGAGAGGTATTTCAAAGGGAAGAATCGACAATTAAGAAGTCGTCGACTGATATTCTAAATTGCCCTATATCTGTGGGATTGGTTTTTCTTTTGATTGGCTTTCCTGTGCAGCTTTGAAGATGGAGACCTCATTATAGTATCTTTTGAGGTACATGTTAGGCTTTTCTTTCCATACCATTCCTTTCATTTGACCTTTTTTCACATTAACAAGGATGTTTTCTTTTTTCTTTAGTTTGAACAACTGCATTGCCTCACATAAATAATATGGAAGCAGAAAAGCAGAAATGAATGACCATATTTGGTATGTTTTCTCTGCCTGGTTTAGCTGATGCACTCAGTGAATACTGGCAGTGAGTGTTTTGCCATTTACTTTCGAGCTGAAAATTCACACTCCGCAATCTGCCGCATATCCTCCTGTGTGGGCCATCACTCGCGACATCTTGTCTCATTAGGGAGATGGTGAATCTCACAGTCACACTGAGAAGGTAGAACGAATGAGAAGGAGAGAGTCAAAGAGAGTGGGGGAGAGAGAGAGATTGCTAAATGCCACCACACACTTAGTGATATGACAGACTTGATATTTTGAGCATGATTTCCAATCTACTTGTGTCTGAATAATCGTGTGCATGTGTGTGTGTTCTTCCTTATGTTTATGTGAATGTGTGCGCCTCAGCCGTTTCCTCGTCCTTCTCCCTCCCTCCCTCCCTCTCTCATCCTTTTTCTCCCTCTCTCTCTACTTCTCGTCTCCTGTCTCTGTTCTCCTCCTCTGGTGCTTGGAGTGTCAGTTTATCAGTGTATCGCTAACGTCCCTTAATTCAAAGGGCACGGTGCATTGTAACCCGCTGGGCGCCCGTGTCAGTGAGACAGACACATGTTGGAGAAGGGGACAAGTGCCATTTGTCCTGGGGACCTGTCCATCTCAATGCATGAGAAAAAAAAAATTGGAGGGAAAAAAAGGAGAGAGAGTGACTAGATGGCCTTATCAGTCCAACACTGGCTGGTGAATTAGCAGACTCTTGAGTGATAAGGCCTAGAAGCTGTCCAGAAGAGGGGCAGAGGGAGGAGGGGGGGGGTGTTTGAGAGGGAGGTTTAGGGGGATTTAAGGGGTGACAGCTGGCTGGCTTGGGCCTTGTCGTCTGTCAGTCATTCTCTCGGCAACCTGTCCTCTTTATTTAGGCGGACGCGCCGTGGCTGTCCGTTGGGCACAGGACAGAGGGGAGCTGTCTGAATGGGTTTGCTTTATTGTGAATGAGAATACGTGTCAGTGAGTGTGAGGAGAAATGGAGACAGGAAAAAAAAAACAGCGCCAAAAAAAAAAAAAAAAAACAACAACAACAAAAAAAACAATGCAAAGCACAACCTTTCAGGCTTCAATTTCAAAATAACAAGCCCGCCTAGGCCCATCTCCTGTCTGAGTGTATTATCCGTCCTGCAGCCGGAGTGTGTGTATGAGTATTCCATTAGCAACGTCTCTAGAGGGAGAGATTGAGTCACAGGTGAGGGGAGTTGCCTGTTTTGTTTTTTTTTTTTTTTCAGTTGGTATTCCCATCGAACACCCCCCCCCCCCCCCCCCCCCAAAAAAAAAAAAAATAGAAAAAAGAAAAAAATCCACCCCTCCTCCATCAGCTGATGGGAATTTCACTGTTTTTCCCCCCCGGTGTTAGATTTCACTTGAGGCTTATGGAATCGGATTGGATTTCCCATCTCAGATGGGAGCATAGCAGAGTCAGTTTCGATTGTGCCAGACGGGCTATGAGTCGTTCGGCGGGAATCGGACCTGCCTGGGCTTGTGATGTCTGCCCGTCACCTCATGCTGACATGATCTAATGTGAGATGATATCGAACAACGTCAGTTTGGCACTTTAGACATTTGAGAGGGTTTCAGGGCTGACAGCAGCCATTTTATTGCTTTAATCCCAAGGTCTTTTAACCCCGTTTGACGTAAATTGAGGTTGGCTTTTGTAGAGGGGAAGAAAAAAAAAAAAAATACCCACGTCAACTAGAGATCTCCTTTCCTCTTTTACCTAAAACGGATTTTAACAATTTATGCCTCCGTGTCAGCTCCACTGTTTGATTGACGTGAGAGAAAGAGGGAGAGAGTGAAAGAGAGAAGTAAAGAGTAAAGACTGTTAGAAATGTTAGAAAGGAGAGTAGCTGGTATGGGAAAAAGCCGGCCCTGTCTGTTGGAATTAGGGGCAGATGTTGCTTATGCGAAAGAGATTAAAAACAAAGTTGGACAACAAAATATGTGACACAGGGGGATAAAAGGGAAAAGCGGCATGATAACAATGTAATTACAAAGACAAGGACTTGATAGAAAATTGAATTATGGAGTGTCATAACAGCTGTCGATTGTGATATCAATGGACTCCATTCTTATTTGGAGAGGATGTTGCAGTGAACTGTGTATTTAATTGATTACATTGAACCTTCATTATTTGGAGACAGCCTTTGTTAAAACTACAGGGATTGAGATAAATTGTGTTTACAGGCCACTGGGATGAAGAGGAAGAAAAAAGAAGAAGAAGAAGAAGAAATGCTTATGAACTGTTAATCTGACAGGCCACTATATTGGTGAAGATGGGCAATCTTTTTAAAGGAGGTGAATGCATGGTACGAGGGGCTACCGGGACATAAGGGGGATCTCTAGGGGGATTTGCAGTGTAACAGAGTGGATCAAGCAATGTTTAATCCATGCTATGCTGATCATCTCTGAACTGAGATATTATTTCAAAGGATTTTTTTTTTAATTTGCTTCGAAACAAATCCCCCTATATTTCTACTAATTACAGCTCGAATGGACAGGATACATTTGGGAAGTGGTGTGTTTTCTGTAATGAGAAATATAAAGAAAAAATGTCTACACCCGCAGAGGACAAATCAAGTTGATTTTGGTGTACAGATATTAGATTTATATCTTAAACGGCTACAGGCGGCAGTAGAAGCAAAGCCACCTTCATCTTAGAGACTCACACTCATGTAGGATTTTTCTCTAGCCCAAACAACCTTTTTGGGATTATACAGCCCTTGTTAAGTCAAATCAGGTGTGTTTCTGTGGGGCTTGACATCCCTAGAGACCAGTGTGCCAAATATTTTTGACACTGATATGTCATTTTGATGCCCCCTCCTATCAGGTGTATTGAGATCTACACTCAAAACAGTGCATTGTCATCAGTTTCTCTGTTTCTTCAAACATCAAAGTACATTTTATATATATATATATATATAATCCATATATATATATATATATATATATATATGTGTGTGTGTGTGTGTGTGTGTGTGTGTGTGTGTGTGTGTGTGTGTGTGTATATATATATATATATATATCTCATCCATAGAGATAGATTGATATATAGATATAGATATAGATAGATAGAGAGAGAGAGAGAGAGAGAGAGAGAGAGAGAGAGAGAGAGAGAGAGTTCAATGCTTTACTTTTGGTCCACACTGATGATTAGATCTCATACCACAACATTGTAGCTAATCTCCATGTTATTTAATGTGACTGATCACAGATTTCTCTTGTAATTAAATGTAACATACTCTTTTCTAGATTATTCAGAAAAGAGGAGGCACACCTGGCTGTTGTAATTTACAATACAAAATAACATCAAAATCCTCTTTTGATGAAGTATAGTTTCCTCCTACAGTCTGGAGTAGCATAGCTCTGACTGTCTAAACTTCCATTCTGTTTCTAAGCTCTATCTGGAACAAGAGATCAACACTATTTTCAGTATATAAATAAAATATGTGGAAAAATGCTCAGATGTCACACAGAATGTCTAGAAATATGTTTGAATGGCATATGTGCTAAATAGTTGTTTCGTTCTTAAAATCTTCTGCCCTGGACCGTATCCATAGCGATGATACCACTACAGCCAAGCCCAACATATGGAGTGAGTGATGCTGCAACTGTTACTAAGACATTTAAATGTATTTCTGGTACTTAAATGATATTTCCTGAGAACTTCAACAGGACATCTCAATCATTACAGTAGCATGTCTAGATTTTGGTGTGTCCCACTACCCCCTTTTTTTTTAACAGCTGTTTAAAGCCTAGTTTAGTGGTTCACTGGGCATTTCTTTGTGAAGTCGTTCATAGTTCTTAGAGAAGTAGAGAAGTCATATAGAGAACAGTACATATTTTCAGCATGCGGTATGGTCAGTATGCAATACATACTGTTATTAACAAAACACAGTAAAGGAATTTGGTTGCAGCCCACATTTTTCCATTGTTCTGTACTCATCAACAATCCTTCATTTGATCTTAGTCTTACCTTGAATAACTCAGAACATACCAAACAGCATTTCTCCCTGTTTGGACAATTTAATAAACAACAACAACAACAACAACAAAGCTATTTTGGTATGTGTGAACTCTCGTATGATATTCAAATTACGCAAAATGTCAATCTTCCTTGCTTGATCAGTTGTAATTCCTTCCTTTCGTTTTCGTAGAATAGCTTATTTACAAGTGATTCCACCTTTGTACGGTGTTGCCTTGTGCATCCCTCGGTTTGCTTTTGGGCTGAGGTAGGTCTACTGTCAGACTCCTGCTGGTGCTGAGTGGATATCCACTTCCCTTTAGGCATGCCCTCAGGCGCTGTAGAGGAGGTCCGGTCAGACTGCTAAGAGTTCAGGATACATTTAGGTCAGTTCAGAGTGAAAGGCCGTCAAATTTTGATGTATTGTTCTTTGACTACATGAAGCACGAACACACACACACATCTACACACTCACAGACCCTTACAAACTGATGCGCCCGCACACGCGTGCACACACAGACACACACACACACAAAAAACGTGCGCACACACTTCCCTCAAAAGTGTGTGTGTGTGTGTGTGTGTGTGTATGTGTGTGTGTGTGTGTGTATTTAAAAAAAAACACTTCCATACACATGACTATGTACTAACCAGCCCCTACTGAATTTAAGGGCAAGTTTGCACACAGCTGTAACACGTTTCTTATTTCCACTCTTTTTGAGGGTCTTTTGATGGCAAAACTCTTTTTCTTTGTCCAAAATGCTACTTTATTTTCACAATGGGACCTCCTATCAGATGCTCAATAAAAATGACTGATGGTTCAAGAGTTCTAAGACAGGAAAGGAGAGCATGATATGACCACTGCTTCCAACAATTTCTTCCGTCCTCCTGCATTATGTTCTGTTTCTTGGGTGGTCCACATGTGTATGAAATCAACATAACATTCTGAAATACATCTGTAGATAAAAATATGGAGTCCAACCCTGAATGATCAGTTTTTAGACACACAGTCCCATGATAGTTAGTGATGACTCGTCTGTTTTTTTTTTTTTTTTGTTTTTTTTCCTCTTCCTTCTATTTTACATCTTCCCTCCTTTCAGCTTGTAGATGTATTCCAGTTTCTTTCAGCCTGTGTTTTCTATCTAAAAACTATCCAGAGTTTCACTTTGACCATGAATGGGGGTTGTTTTATTAAGTAGTTATTGATTCTGATTTGATTAAACTCACGCTAATTTGCTGCGAACTAGCAGACATTTAATCAAATAAAAATCAATGGTGTCTTAAGAGCTCCTTGCACTTCTCTGGAATAGAAGAACACAGCAGATGCGTGATAAATTATCACTCAGTGCCCGCCAATACAGCAAAGAATGCTGGGTAATGGGAAGAAGGGGAGGGCTCTAGCAGATATGTCACTCCCACACAGGGGAACAGGATGGATTTGCGGGTTAAGGGGGACAATCGGCCTTGTTGTTCCATTTGGTTTGTAAGGATTTCTAACATAAAGAGATTGAATTTCAGCCAAATGCAAGAAAGAAAGAAAGAAAGAAAGAAAGAGAGAGAGAAAGAAAGAAAGATAGAAAGAAAGACAGAAAGAAAGAAAGAAAGAAAGAAAGAAAGAAAGAAAGAAAATTCCTCATGATTTTCCCATTCTTGGTTATTACGTGTCCTCTGCTCTATACAAACTAAACTGTGTTTGTTTGCTGAGTGAGTGTAGCAGTTTCATATTTTGAAATATGAAACTGACCTTGGTCACACACTGGCTTTACTTTAAGAATGTATTACCTTTTATTCTCTTTTTATATATTTCATATAGACATACAGAATATCAAATATTTCTATGGGTCATGTGTCACTGTGGTATACTGCATTTATGTTTTCAGTGCAGTTTGTTAGCGAGATTATGGAAAAACTACCTGGCCGATTTTCATGAAACTAGGTGGAAGCGTGTAGTGTGAGCCAAGGAAGAACCCATTAAATTTTGGAGTGAATCCGAGTCACGGGGCATATCCACATATTATTTTCCACTTTTGTTAACGTTGCGAGAACGAACTGATGGCAAAAATGAACTGATGCGCAAACCCTTTCGTAATTACAGTGAAAGGTGGTGCTGTGACTACACATACGACAAATGCAGCGTGTTAGAAATAAGCAATGGCTGAATGATCCTTACTGTTTCTTCCTAGTCGATATGTCCAAAATTGTGGGCTAGCATAACACCCAAATATTCGCTAATCGTTTCTTACAATAAACTAGCTTTCAAAATCATACATTCTGACTTCTTTGTTCTAAGAGTTTTGTATGCATGTCCTGACATATACAGTGGTTGTGGTTGCAGGTTTGAATATCATGGAAGAGTGGACCATCAGCCTTGGTGGAGGTCTGTGCTCTCCGACTGCACTTCTACTTAGCCTTATTTTGCGGTGTGTGTGTGTGTGTGTCCACTCCGCTCCACACCCACAGTTTTCCACTAATTAATATTTCTGTCACAAACAGTCACAAACCAGTCACAAACAGTTTTACCAGTTTTTATCTTCTCCTAAACAAATGCAAACTCAGCCACTCAGAGCTGAAGGCCAGCATCTTCACTTGACAGAGGTCTCTCTCACTCTCTCTTTCTCCTCCCACCTGACAACTCACAGTGTCAGTTTAGAAAAGAAATAGAGGAGTTTTCTGTCCATACAAAACTGAAAGGTCATACAGCGAGTTGCATAAACAGTTATGGTTTACACATTGAGAAATTACAGACAGGTCTAGATGGGCTGACACAAATTCACAGATGGAGGAAAAGACAGACTAACGGTGATATTTATTGAAGATGTCATGGTGCGTGGCTTATCTTAACAGAGGAAGAGATTAGAATAAGGCTTGCTCAGGCAATTATGCCTTAATCTGTTTTTAAACAGCGTTTAGAGCTTGCAGCTATTGGCAGCTTTTTAAAGAGGGATCTGTGTATTATTTTGCATGTAGCACATTGAGGGATTTAAGATTTAAATAGTGTAAACAACACAAAATGTCTTCCCACACTCACCGAGAGACGTCCGCTCCTACGGAGTTTGACTATCTGAAGATGGATGCACTCTAGCATCTTCTGCTATCACCGAAGTCAAATCAAATATCAGTGCACAAAACAACCCAAGGCCTATTATCTTGTATTAGCTAACTGGGATGTTCAGTTACTTAGAAACATTTTTGGTGGATGTGTAACCATGAGCCATGTGGCTCTAAGCCTCATATGACAACAAAGTTTATCAGACACTGAGAACTCAACTGCTTGCTACACAAATCTGACTTTTAAAAATGACCTGAATTCCAGCTGCATGAAAAACTGTGATCATGGACAGAGTACAGATATCCCTGCCTGAGGAAAAGGTTTAAGCGTTTTACAGCTTCTCTTGCCAATGTAGCTTCAGAAACAGAAATGGTTGTATAACATTTACTGATATATTTGATGCTGGATTGTATGTTCTCTAGGTGCTAAAATTCAAAAATTCTACAAGCTGCCATGAGTTTTCTTTTAATAACTAGTCATTTAAAACTAAATAGCAAACCTAAATTCATTCATCAAAACTATTATGCTATCGTGCAATCATTTTGGACTCTTCAAATTTGTTTTGGTCATTTGTTTCTTTGTTTGCCTGTTGTTGTTTTTTTTTTTGTTTGTTTGTTTTTGTTTTGTTGAATTTAATTTAGTTTAATTTTTATGCTTTATGACTTCAGCCTCCCTTTATACTGGCCGTGTACGGACCACCAGTGCCGGGGAAACAGTGGTTTAAAGCCTCAGTCTCTGAATTGGCTAAACTAATGGTGTCCTTTAATTTGGTGCCCTGCAGTAACCTCAGAGTCAGTGGGTCAACATACGCGTTAGATGTCAATTACTCCTCCTCCGTGTTTCCTCTCCCTGCACCATTTGTCTTCATCCCTCTCAGTCACAACTTTGACCCCCTTTTGTCCCATCAGGGAAACCTGCATACTGCTGTCCAGTGCCCTCTCTCTCTCTCTCTCTCTCTCTCTCTCTCTCTTTCTCACTCCTCTAAGGCCTGCTTTTTCTTTTTACTACTTCATCTGTCTCTGCATGCCTCCTCTCTTTCCATCTGTTTGTCTACAGTTTTATCAACGTTTTTTTTTAGCGATAAACATCCTCTGATATTGAGTTTTATTATTGTGAAATCTCAAATCCTTTCCCTTTGAGGAGGTTGAAGGAAACTTCATATAAATATCAAAAATAGGTTCTGCTCCCACTGTTGGGAGTTCTTTGTTGAAATGAAAAATGCTTTAAGTATTGTCTAGCTTGACATTAAGAACACTCTATATCTATATAGAGAGAGCACTATATATGTATGTATCCTTAAGATTTAAGCTAATAGATGATCGTATATAATCACATAATTTCTGAGGTAAATCTGAAGAAGGTAGTTAAAAATTAGTGATAATGAAAAGAATGAAAAATGAAATTACACAAAGAGAAGGACATCAGAGAAAAAGAGTAAGGTAAGGTAACATATTGCAATGGTAGCCCACTATCCCATCTGGTGAAATGGCTATTGTGCCTCATTGTCTAAAAATAGGATGAAGACAAATTGTTATCATTTGCGAAAGCCCATGACAATAATGATGAATGAGCATTTTTTTCCCTTTTTGGTTTGCCCTCTCCGAAGTCATTGCTTAAGGCTCTCTCTCTGTCTCTCTCTCTCTCTGTGTCTGTCTCCCTCTCTCTCTCTCTCTCTCTCTCTCTCTCACCCTCTCTCTCCTTCCATCTCTCGCTGTGCGATCAACAATGTTAAACTGGCAAACTGGCCTCATCTGCATGGGCCAGGCCCTTGCAAATGGCCCTGTGTGTTAGCAGGAACCCTTTCTGTAATCTCGTTGACAGAAGCGCCTGATCCGGTGATTGATTAGCAATTTAAAATGACAACGAGCACCCCCTTTGCCCAGACTGGAGCCAAACTTTCCCATGACTAATATCCCCACTGACAGGAAAAGATAAGGGACATCCTTCACGCGGCTCACTGGCTGTTTTTGATAAATAACAGTGCTGATGGAGTGCTTTAAGGTCGTTATTGTGTGAATAATACAATATCATGGTACTTTTCTCTCACATAACGCAGGCTTTAGGCCTAGCCTGGATCTTGGAGAACAGAGGTTCTCTCAACAGCAAACTCACTGGACCGTCGAAATATGACAGAAGTTCTGATTTTTTGAAGGTCCTTTGGCTATTGTATGTACGTCTAGAGTTTATTTCAAATATGCACACACAGATTTCTACTTCCCATTTAATTATTGTTCTTTATCAACTATTAATAAAAATGAACCCATTGCATTTTTTTTTCTGTTAATGTTTGGACTTCAAAGGAAATATCAGCTGCTGTAGATATCTAAACCTGAATCCATTACATTTGTACATCTACATGAACCAAACAGTAAAA
>NC_044496.1:11303771-11328771 GCF_902362185.1 Chanos chanos | reverse complement strand
CAAATAAATTTAATTACTGCAGGGCTTATTTCAAAGATTCAGCTCTACATTTACACAAACAATGACACACACCAAAATGTTGCTTGAAATAGTAGTGTGACATACAAGAAGATGCTAACAGAGCGGCTGTTAAATGAACACTAAAAAGATAAATGAAGACTGAAAAGCAAGTGTGTGCGTGTGCATGCATGTTTGTTCATGTGTGTATGTGTGTGTGTGTGTGTGTGTGTGTGTGTATTTGTATGTTTGTGAGTGTGTTTGAGAGAGATAGAGAGAGAGAGAGAGAGAGAGAGAGAGAGAGAGAGGAGTGGAGAAAGTGAATGAACAGTCTGAACCTGAATTATTATTCTGTTATCAGGGTTCTTTGGAGCAGAACTGACACAGACAGGAGCAGATTTCCTGCTTCTCACACATCCATCTGCCATTTTCCCCAAACAGACACAGAGAAAGAGAGAATGAGAGAGAGAGAGAGAGAGAAAGAGAGAGAGAGAAATGCTTCCCTCTATCCTCTTCCTCTCTCTCTCTCTCTCTCTCTCACACACACACACACACACACGCACACACAAAACCACACACAGAAATCTTACACCCCCACTCTTATCAGACGTGAGAATCTTAAGACGGTGCATTGTCTGATTTCTTAATTACCATCAAAGTTATTAGTTATGATTATCATAAATGATAATAACCTGGAAACTATTTCAGATCAAGTGGAAGTTAAAACATGGCAGCCTGGAAGCACAGCCCCTGCTGACATGAAACACAAGACGCCATCACGGGAGCCGCCACTACGTATGGACATCAATTCTTTTTTAATTGTAGGTGAGTACAGAACACTAATTAAAACTAGTATATCTCTCCATGCCGAGGGCAAAATTAATAATTAATATTTTTATTAATATTCACGCGGTAGCGCTGGGAATATATTAAACCGATTTTGCGGTTGTGAAGCTGATATGGCACGTTTGCTTTAGCGAACCACTGCCGTTGCGGCGTTTCTGCTAAATTAAGCGTCTCCTCCTCTTTACAAGCACCCGGTCTCCCTTCCTTCATGACCCCTTTCACCCACACAGACACACACACACACACACACACACACACACTGCTCTCCACCACAAACCCAGAAAAGTGGTGCTTATAGGGGCTGATGGGGCCACTGGCTGGATCAGACTTTACTCATGAACCATGAAGGAGGGATGAGACAGAAGGAAGAAGGGAAGGAGAGAAACAAACCGGCAACGTCTTCCCAGTCAGGCTGCGTGTCAGTCAGGGGTCGAGCCCTTGCCAGCGTCTCCCCCCTTTGACTGCAAAGATATCCAGTAAGGAGTTAAGCACATTACCCCCTTGTTTGTTTCTAGAACTATTTGTTTTCTATCAAGAAGATACATCAGAGGAGGAGGGGAGAGGAGGGGACTTTTCAACATATGTTTTTGTCTCTGAGTAAAAAGATATTACACTTTAAAGAATGATCGTTAGGATGTTTTTAATGTTCTTTTTTGGAGGGCGACGTTGAATACACAGATGGAAAAATAAATGAGGAGTAAATTTTTGAAGGAGAAGTAATAATAAGGAGTGCTTTGAGATCATTTGAAACAGTAATCAAAGTAGTCTGTCCTGGGAACTACGAGAGAGAAGCACCATTTTCAAAAACGCTATCTCTGACTCACGTATCATTTTTCATCATTCGCAAAAAGAAAAAAAAAAAAAAATCACTTTCGCGCTCCCATTCATATCAATTTCAACCACCGAAAAAAAAGAGATAGAGGAAAAAAAACCCTCCTAAATACAAAGATAATGACTAGCTTCTTGTGTAATTTCAAAGGTTTTTTTTTTTTTCCCCTTTAAACAGGGCGGCTAGGATGTTTAGTATTTTTAATAAGTGTCCTTGATGCTATTGAGAAGGCTGCCTTTGTTCGTGTGGCAAGATTAATTATACTGTCAGGCGTTGTTTTTTTTTTTTTTTTTTTTTTTTTTCAGAGGCTTCTTTTCCCAAGATTCACTGATATAATGGCTTTGGCCTCTGCTTGGCAATCATAATCAGCATTAAACAATCTCCCGTCCTGCCTCCTTCTCCACATCATCCCAGGCGACTGCACTGACTTCATCAAAAAAAGACAGTCGTTTCTGCCAAACAGACGGAAAAGTTCACTCTCACGTCCGCCGTCCCCCAACACACACACGCACACATACAGACACAGACACACACGCACACACACACACACACACGTACGCATGCAAACTCTTTCTGTCTCTTATTCTCTCTCGCTTTGTATCTCTTTCTCTCTCTCAGACACACAAGTACACACACACCCACACACAAACACACACGCGCACACACAAACACACACACAAACACACACAAACACACACACACACGCGCACACACACACACGCGCGCACACACACACACACACTCAGACAGTCAGATTTATAGGGACACAGGTGCATACACACACATACACAAGCATAGACACACTGCACGTTTGTGCTGAGAGGCGCTGGTTGCGGAGTGAGAGGAACAAAGGGGTTTTCCTTCCAAGGACGAGTGAAACGGAAATATAATTGAGTGACAGTCATGATCTTAACTCTTGCATTGTCATTGGCTCTTCATTCTTTGCCCTCCCCCCTGTGCGGAAGGCTACACTCATAATAAAGTGAGCTCCATTTTGCATTGCAGAGTAAGGAGGCAGAATAGAGTATGAAATATGTATTTATATATCACTGGCTCTCATAGTGTAAAGCCTATGATAGAGTCCGCTATACAAAATACGGAAAATGTGGATATGCTTAACTGGATGTCAGCCGAAATTGTAAGTGCAAAACACCCCCTGAATATCCTATAGATGAACGTTAAATACTGTATGACTTAAAGACAACGAAATGATACCTTTACAAAAGCCAGAGAAAGTGCAGCTTAAAAAAATGTACATTAAGAAAAAAATTCAGCTTCAGATTCAGTTAAATGGTCCTTTACTAATTATGTACATTCACCTGGTGTAAATTTATGTGGAGTCATGCATACCCTACTTTTAGACTTAAACTGCCTGTGTCTGTGTGTTTTTATTGTGTCTGGTCATCTCTTTCTCGACCATTCTCGCTGTGTGTGTGTGTGTGTGTGTGTGTGTGTGTGTGTGTGTGTGTGAAAGAGAAAGAGAGAGAAACTCATAAGTATCAAGTTTTATAACAGCAGACCTATTAGGTACTCCATGTACCTAAAATGATCTCATAATTAATAAAAGCCTAGAGAGAGAGAGAGAGAGAGAGAGAGAGAGAGAGAGAAAGAGATTTGGGATTTAGAGATGAATGGAACGACTATGGTAATAACTGGTAATACAGAATATGAGCCAGATTATCAGACACCAGACAGTCATATCCATCTCATTAGCGCCAAGCAGATCTGTCATTAGCAGTATGTGTGAGAGTGTGTGCTTGTGTGTGTGTGTGTGTGTGTGTGTGTGTGCGTGTGTGTGTGTGTGTGTGTGTGTGTGTGTGTGTGTCTGTGTGTCTGTGTGTGTGTGCACGTGTGTGTGTGTGTGTGTGTGTGTGTGCGTGAGCGTGAGCGTGTGTGTGTGTGTGTATGCAGTTAAAACTTATGAGCCGCTTGAAACCAGACAATCTTATGTAAAAATGATGCAATGTAAACTAAAGCGAAGGACAGAAGCCTGAGCTCTGAGCAGATAAGCAAGAATCAGTCAGGAGACAGATACAAAAGTACAAAGACTCTATATACACTGCTCTTTTAACACCCTTCTGCCATCGGGCCACAGGTATGCTCGTGTGTGTGTGTGCGTGTGTGTGCGCGTGTGTGTGCGCATGTGCGTGTGCTTGTGTGTGTCCATGCGTGTCCATGCGTGTGCATGTGCACGTACATATGCAAAAACCACACAGAATAGTGAGTGTAACACACTGTGTTGTCCACATCCTTCTCCCTCTGGGACGCGTGTGTCTGTGTATACACGCGGGTCTTCCAAAGGTTCCAAATAAAGAACTCACAGTTACAAGAGACCACGTCAGACTCTCTCTGTCTTCAGTTCAGCGAATAGCCTTGAATATCTAAAAGAGAAAAAAAAAAAATCTTAAAAAACACGAGTAAAACTCACACTCTCAATTCCATTTCATCTCACCTATGAAAACAGACACCTGACTAAAGTGCGTTAGCAACATTAACAGAGCCCAGTAACGGGGTTATATCCCTCTCCGTGTCAGTCACTTTTTTCAGGGCAGGCAGCGGCAGAGGCCGAGGAAACTCTGGTCTCGTGGCTTAAGACACAAAGCGAGGATGATCACGCTGTAATCATGATGAATGAAAGAGGGAAGACGTGTCATCCCCTCATCCACAATTGATGAATGGCATCATACCCACTGATTTAGCCAAAGAGGGAGAATAATGGATCATCTGAAACACAATAATTGTTCATGTGAACAGACTTAAAAATCTATATGATTTTTTTTTTTTCTCTCTCACTTTTCATTTCATATGAATTAAGCGTGCATTAATTTAACTGTTCCCGCAATACTGGTTTTGGCATTTGTGCAACAACGTCGACAACAACAAAAAATATTCTCAACCCTCCCTTTTTTTCTGAATAATTCATAAAATGTTTTTAAAGACTTCTGGTGTTTTTTTTTTGTTTTTTTTTAAATCCAAATTTTATCTCTTTTTGTTATTTTCTTGAAAGCCACTCAGTGTCTAAAAGTTAAATAGCTAAATCAAGTTTAATGGCCCAGTTTCTTGGTATTATGATGGCAAAAAAAAAAAAGAGAGAGAGAGAGGGAAAAGGCTTAATTGTGACAGACCACGGCATCAGCGGGCTGTGTGTGATATTTGCTTATTACCCATTGACCCGCTCCTGGCAACATCTCAGGGGTCATTAGGTGCTGTGGCGCTGTACTTTGTCATGAAGCGTGCTCTAAACCTAATTTCACTTCAATAGAGTTCAATTGTCCTTGAAAACCTGTACCTTCCACACAGAGACACGTCCCCCTCTGTACACACCGATGTCGAGTTTTGGGAAACACCAAACACACTGAAACCCAGTTCATCTGGTCATAAGTTTTAACCTTTTATGGGACAAGTGTCTTTTTGGAGCAGGTGGTCGTTTGAATATCATTTCTTTTTCTTTTAAATCAAATTGTTAAAGCAAGGATTTATATGTAATGCAATGAGTAATGTTTTATTTTTAATATTTTGGTGGTAGTTATTAATAGGTTTTACGCTTCTTGTGAAGAAAAAAGTCAAAATACTTGTGTTGTCCTTCATCTTCTCTTCCAGAATCTTCTTTCTGGCTCTGCTGTGTGTAGGGTCATAATCTGGTCAGAGCAGTATTAGGTAACTCAAAAGGTCCTGCTTGCATGATGGGAAGTCAAATTACCTGTATAATTCAATCAGCTGAGAACGCGTAACTCTAGCTTTTATAGTGGAAAATATTTAAGGTTCTTTAGATTGGAAAAGCCACGTGAAGGAGCCTGCAATGCGTTTGTCATCCATTCAGATTAGTTTTATCGTTGCACATTAAGAGTGGTGTTAGGAAGAAGGTCAAAGTGCTTAGATGGTGGAGGATCACACTGTTTCGGACTGCACTGATATGTGAGGACCCGAATTTCTGATGACACCTTTTTAACCAGTCATAACTTCTCAACCTTTATGATATAATAGCCGGCTCACAGAAATCTTCATAGAATACTTATGGGCAAAAAGGAAAAGAGGCAAAACATGAAAACAGTACGACTAAATACATAAGAAGATTCTGAAATTTCCTAAGCAACCTTTTGAATTCATTGTAATAGTTTCTTGATGACTGATATCTTAAGAGTAGACTACAGAAAAATCTTTGCAGACAGCTTACATCAGCTCCGGTAGGAAAGATGAGAAATAGAGAGAAAATTCCTTTCATCAATTTCTCTTTTACGTCTACAGAATAATTCCACATCCTTTTAATAAATGACTCGTAATATGCCAGTGTGTGTGTGTGTGTGTGTGTGTCTGTGTGTGTCTGTGTGTGTGTGTGTGTGCGTGTGTGCGTGCGGTGCGTGATTGTGTGCCCTGAGCCTTTGGATGAAAACTAAAGTAATTCAGCCTGTAGCATATGTAGGAATCAAAAGATCCATAAAAACACTCAGCTAATCCATTACCTATAATACATTCACCACTGTGTTTTATATAGTCCTACTGTGCAAAGAGGATATAAAAGAAGTCATATTGTCATTCAGAACACACACACACACACACACACACACACAATACATATTACAGCTTCATCCTTTACAAGCATTGCCTGTGGCGACATTCACACCTTGAAGAGATATTTGTAGTATGAGCCATAACATCGGTAAATTCAGCTGTAATGGGACTTTTATGAAATCGCTCGGATTCATAAAGTCTTTGCAAGTGAAGATAAAGCATGGCCTGGCAGCATATCTTAAGGCAGATATGTAATGTGTGTGAATATAGATAAATACAGAGAGGGACACAGAAGAAGGAAAAGGTCTAATTGATAAGCGGAGATATTTCTGTCCTATAACCAATATAATGGTTTTGATGTGCAGTGATTACCGACATTGAATGAAGGGTGGTTTTACGATGTCACATTTTACCGTGAACATTGTTCTAATACTTATTCTTTAGCAAAAGATGTTTCAGTATTTAAGCTATTAATTAATTGAGAGAAATTTTGGGGTGAAATGGACATTGGACTACATGCTCTCTCCAAAAAATGAAGGAAAAAAGAAAAAAAAAAGATTTGTTTTCTGTGTTACTGTACAACCGTGCCTTATATTCAGACCTGTAATTACAAAGAAACTTAAGAAAATATAGAATTCAGAGACAGTTTTCAAACCTCTAATGAGCTTTGCGTTATCCTTTTTCAAGCAGTTCTATACTCTTGTCATATACATCTCTTTAATGATACATTATGTTACAACTTTAGAAAAAAAAAAAAAAACAACAACAAAAAAAAAACAACTTTAAATGATCTGCCACAATTTGGAGGTTGGATAAAATTAATTGCTTGTGTGACAGATGATGTGAGACAGCATTGACATTAAGGTCATTAAGCCATGTACTCAGCGTAATGAGAGAGAGAGAGAGAGAGAGAGAGAGAGAGAGAGAGAGAGAACGAGAGCCCGTCGGAAGCGTGTTGTTTACCGAGCCACAAGAGGTTGCCCAGTGCAATGTGACCCACACAGAAAGAGAAACCTTTCCTTTGGGAGAGAAAAGAGAAAGAGAAGAAATGTAAGAGAAGAAAGACAGGACGGTGGCGGTAACTGCGGAGGGAGGGAGGGAGGGAGGGAGGGGTTGTATTCCTTGTGCGACACAGGCGAGCTGTCTGGCGACTACGCCACTGGATGTGACACTTTAAAAAAAGTCTGAGCATGTAAATCAAAAATAGTTTGGCCTTAATGGATATGTTTTAGCAGATGTATCCCAGGCAGCCCCCCGTCCGACGCCACGGAAAACGGGCAGCTATGTCGGCAGGGATGATGTTTACAATAATGGGGAGAGGCAGTCCAATTTCAGGAAACACGGAGGAGAAAGAAGCCACCACTCTCGCCAGCCTTCCGCCACATTTGAAAAGAGATGAGGTAGAAAACAACACTAACTTCATGTTCGAGGGCTCAGGGAGAAGAAAGAGAGGAGCATCTCAAATACACATCAGACACAATTTCACCTTGGCAAGGCGCTTGTCAAAATCAAGAAATATCCTGCCGGTCCATCCTCTCTCATGTTTCTGTATAACTGTATTTGTATCCTCAGAAGTGTCAGTCACACACACACACACACGCAAACACACATACAGACACACACACATACAGACACATGTGCATGCACACACTCACACACAGACGCACACACACACACATGCATGCACAAACACATGTGTGCACACACACACACATGGACAAACGCACGCACACACACACACACACACACACACACATACACACACACACAGGCCTTTATACAAGGTACAGACAGACTCCTCTCATGGGTGGACAGTCTCTCAGATGAAGTGGTTGTACACTACCACACACAACCTGAGGGAGCAGTTTATAGACTGAGATATATTTCTGAATGATGGAAGTTTCTCCCTTTTTCTCTCTCTCTCTCTCTCTCTCTTTCTCTCTTTCGTTTTTTATTTGTTTGTCCTTGCATCCCCTCATCATTTTAAATGCTGACTGTCTTGATTAATGTGTGGTGACAATGTCTCCACCAGACTGTTTCTGTCTGTGCCTCTGTCTCTTCTTATTTTTCTCTTGCCTTTGATTTTTGGTTCTGATGTCTCTTTATTGGATTGAGCTGCAGTTTATATTACTGTCATTTTTTAAACTTCCCTCACCTTTTCAAAACCCGAGCATCGAATTTTTTTTTTCTCTCTCTTTTTTTTTTTTTTGTTTTTTTTTTTTAAAGGAAATATGGCTCAGCACCAAATTCAATAGTAAAATGTACACACGGTAGCAAAGAAATAGAAAAGAATGTGTTTTCTATAGGGCAAGCTAAAAATGAAATAACAGTAAAACAGAGTATATTCACACTTGTGTGTGATGCGACCAGAGGCATGAAGCTATAATCTGTTAATTTCTCTTATTTTTAATTGTATATATATATATATATATATATATATATATATATATATATATATATATATATATATATATATATACACATATATATATATATATATATTTTTTTTTTTTTCACACTTTCACATAATATCGTTGTAAAGTGCACAAGTGTGGATGGAGCTTTGACTTGCTAAGTAGCAACTGTATTGTTTTAGAGTAATTATGCCCTAAACAAAAAAACAATAAGCCCAGTTTTTGGTTCACACCTTTAAACAGATGTGAACGAGTTTACATGTGAAGTCTTAGCATGATGGGGGGCCAGGGGAAGGTTTTTTGGACAGAGGTGGTAAGACACGCACACACACACACACACACACACACACACACACACACACAGAGAAAGACCAGGTGATGCCAGCCCCCTGCAGCAGATATCAGTAGGCCAAAGTTTATACACCCAAATTTAGGACACCCAGATTTAATAACATGTATTCACCCTTGGTCCTCTTAGTTCTGGGGCTCAAACTGACCCGACGGCTTACATCTCTAAAGCTAGCATCAGCCTAGAATTTTCCTCTCCTCCAATAATACCTTCACCAAAAAAACATAGTGATGGGAATCGGAGTAGAATTTGAGAATCTCATCAGAACAGGGTGGAGATTTTTTTTTTTTTTTTTGAGATGATGTCAGTTTTTTTAGAGCTGCTGTATCCCAGCAAAGTGGATCGCATGCAGTGGCACTGGAATGAATCATACAGTCTTCACACAGTCAGAAGACGCTGGTTTCATTTAAAAAAAAAAAAAATGAAAAAGAAAAAGAAAAAAAACGCTATAAAATGAGCTGACAAGGGTAGTCTGAAAAGGTTAATTGGGCCATTATATGCCTGTAGATTTTGAGGGATTTATGGACCGTCTGGTTACATCTTTGCTTCTTTTTACTGAGACTACACAAAGAAGAATATTCTTTCCATCTGCATCATCTCCAATAATCCCTGATTACTGTTGTTGTCACTTTGTTTATGTAATCCTCAAGTCTCAACCATTAAGAAGAAAACATTTGTTGATTTGAAATCATATATTTGTGATTTCAAGGTACTATTGTCACAGTCTATTTTTTTTTTCATTTAAGACAAAAAATAATTATGTTTAATCTGTTAATGTTTGGATATCCACAGCCTAATGCTTTAATAATTAGACTTTTAATATCTTTGACAGACTCACTAAATGATTCGTTATTACATTTGAACATAACCAGTATCAACTCTTAATAACGTCTCTTCTTCTGAAGACTCAAATAGTTTTGTATTGTTGTCCTGGGAAATTAATTATATTACAGCATCGAGTTCTGGTCAGAGAATGGTGACTCGTCTCATTAGAAGACAAAAAAAAAAAGGAAGGAAATGTTGCTATGTCCTTCACCCAATAGTGTCTATTCTTAGATCTTATCACTATTGTTTAATGGCTGTCTTATCAGGAGGTTTGTGATCACTCTCCAATCCTCCAATCATTACTGGCCTAATCTGGCAGCATCGAATGTCCTCCTAGAGTAAATGGAGAGATACATGAATAAATGCATTAGAGTGTAGTTGAGTAAATTATTGGGCCGGAATGGTCGAGTTAACGGGCTGTCCATCACAAACATCCAGCTCTGAATTTGCATGTAGATTCATACACAATTTTTTGACTCATGACTGCTTCACAGGAGACAATGCAATGATGTTGATAATCTATTCCTTTTGTTAAACACACAAACACACAGACAGACAGGCAGGCTCACACAGACACACACACACACACGCACGCACACATCCACCTACTCATACAATTCAGTTCTCTGACCCTTAATACTTGCACTCTCTCTCTCTCTCTCTCTCTCTCTCTCACACACACACACACACACACACACACACACACACACAAACACACACACACACACACACACAAACGCACGCACAAGACATTGCCCCCTGATTACCAACCACTCATTTGTTATGCTCTCTGGCAAATCAGTGGCGATTCACATGACAAATAAGAGGAAAAAAAAGTTAACAGCTGTCAGCATGTTATGTGTTAATTTCCTGACAGTCTGAGTGCTGAAACCAATTACTGATTTAAGGCCATGGAGAGGGAGAGAGAGAGAGAGAGAGAGAGAGATAGGCCCTCAGCAGCAGCTAATTAGTCTCCTAGTTTCCTTCAAGGCTAAAGGGATAAAACCCAAACAAGAGGAGGATGAGAGAATCAGGCAGGTAGCCATGCTGCAACTTCATGAGGCATATAGTCCTCCGCTCTCTCTCTCTCTCTCTCTCTCTCTCTCTCTCTTTGTGTCTGTGTCTCTCTCAGGTCTGGTGGTTCTGCTTGGATGGTAAGTGCGCTGTGGTTGGAATCTTTTGTGGACCCTGCCGTGGTACAACATGGATAATTTCATAAACGTTTGTGTTTAGATCTGAGCCAAAAGCATATATCTAATGTATCCAAATGGACAAATAAAGTCGTCACATAATGCCAAGGATTTTTTTTTTATTTTACATCTGGTGCACTGGTTTACATGGTATATTTTCTGTTTGCTTCTACGAGATAAAGGTTCACATGCAGGTGAAAGAAACTGTGCAGTTTAGACTCTCTGTTAAATTGAAAATATCTCATGGTGACAGAGGAATCAACCAAGTCATTTACATGAAAAGTGTCAGTTAGGTAACACGACAAAAAGAAATGGTATGAAATGTTCACGGTGGTGTTAGAAAAAGAAAAGACAAATAAAAACAACAGAGATAAGCAACAAACTCCTTAAACTTGACCATCTTTAGTCAGCCACTATGTTGTGTACCACTATGTTGTCATCGCTAAAAAGGAGTGGGGCTGCAAGAATCACCAAGACAGGTTTGGAAAAGTGGAAACGGCACTGAAATATCCCAGTGAAGTGAAAGTACTGTTGCTTTGGTGTACTTAGTTACTTGAAAATCTTGAAATTAATAATTTGCATATTTCTTAATATTAGCTGAATGTTGTTATATAGGATTTTTTTTTTCCTTTGCAAAAAATGAAGATGGGAAAAGAGAAGAAATGAATATATCATAGATTTTATACAAAATCCTCCCAAGAATTGTCAAAAAGTAATAAAAGATTTGAAATGAGATGAAACGCGTGAGAGAGTGGAGGGGTCCTCATTAAGAGAAAGGTACACATAAAAGAGTCCTCCGTCTAACAGACTCGTGTCTTGTCAATGATTTAGACAAGAACCAGTTTGAAAATGTTTTAATAAAGAAGAAAAAACTCACAGAGATATTGAATTGTGATGGTCTTTATTTAGCCTCCTCAACTTCCTACTCAGCCACTCTCTTCATTCTCTTCACTCTGTGCCAGCAGGCGGTGCCATCTGCTTTTAACGTCAAGCCATCAACCAATCACAGAACAGTATACATCTGAACTCCCCAAAGACTTTTATACATAATATTTCTGGTGTCATAACATCACAAGACTCATTTGCTAAGATTGTACATAAGTACAGAAGCAGAATGTGACAACTGTTCATTAATTTTTGGGCTTGTATAACAATCATGTTATATAGTTACAAGAATAGTTCCTAACAAGCCAGTCAAGAAGGCCAACGTTAATTCCATTTAGCTAGCTATCTGTCTAAAGTAGCCTGTGAGGTTTTGATCATTGTTGGTTAAATATTTAGACATTTTTGTGTGATTTCCAGGTAGATTTTGTTTTTCTTATGCAGCCATCTCAGTGATGCCTCTTAAGCTAATCTTACACTGGTAATACTGTCACATTTCCAGTGTTTGAGGGTAAATTGATGATGCAAATGCCGAGACGGATTGTCCCTTTCTTGTGTCCCTTTCTTGTGTGTGTTTTCTTGACAGAGAACACACACACATGCACACACACACACACACACACACACACACATGCACACACACACACATGCACACACACACACATGCACACACACAGTCTATAGAACTGAATGAGCATTTCTAAACACACGTCAAAATTATTGTTGCTACGGAATTTGGTCATCTCAACTTACAGAAGTAGTATGTATTTTGAGTTCTTTTTGATTGTCATGTTTAGGCACCATTTATCTGATTAGGCCATTTTTGACACAGTACTCAAAATTTGAATACGTGAGCTGTTGAATCAGCTAAGAGTTTTTTTTTTTTTCTTCATATCCATATGTCAGATGGAGTCTAACCTATGGGGCATATAAAACTGTAATATCTTTTTTTTTTTTTAATAGTCAAGTACAGTAGTTCCATTACGGATACTTAACTAAAAGCAAAATTACAGACTTTGAAAAAAGTTACAGAATCAAAAAATTACAAGTACATTACAAGTAAAATTACAAAGTTATTCAGTTATGGTGACAAAATAGGTGTAGTTTGTTATCTTCCAACTCAGGGTTCAGCCATCTTCTCCACCACAAAATCAAAAAATTAAGTTTAAAGGACGTTATGCATAATTTCACCCGTATGTACTGTTGTATGATATGTTTTTTGTTTGATTGTTTGTTTGTTTGTTTTTGAACATTAGTAGCACTAAATATACTGCCCGTGTGTCTTTCCCAGTAGTGCCGTGTCCTATTGTCTTTTAAAAAGCAGCGCGTTTTTAGTAGTACTGTCTATGACGGTTATGTCTGCACTGCTCTTTAGTGTGATGGTGCTTTGTTTGTGACCCAGATCACATGTCACATGCAGTGCTGACTATTGGAGTTGGTGGAGTTGGACTTGGAGTTGGACTTAGACTTGGGGTTGGGGTTGGGGCTGGGGGGGGGGGGGGGGGGGCTTAGCTCTGCCTCTGACTCTCATCAATATGCAAATACTTTCTGTTTGGGTTTTAAGTTTCAAAATGTGTTGTGTTTTGAGTATCAGCCAGCTGAGACGCAACTAGTGTCTTTTATGAATGCAGGCATTTTAAGATTTGACCTTGTCCACCCACCATCTAATGAGCTGATAATAACCTTTGTTGAATCGTTTCACTGGATAAACATCAGAAAAGAGGCGCTCTCTCTCCACTGGCTGGTGAAGTAATGTTAGAGTGGAGTTGTGAGAATGCTGTCTGATATCTGAGCAGATGGTGTCTGAGTAACTGATGTGTCAGTTCACTTCAGGCTGACTTGTCTCTGGGGTCTAGGCTGAATGTGTCTGCGTGCCTGTGTGCCTGTGTGTGTGTGTGTGTGTGTGTGTGTGCGTGCATGTGTAAATGAGTGTATCAGTGCACTCTGTTATGCCAACAATCACCTCATGTTACACTGTCCCTATCAATAGTATACACACACACACACACACACACACAAACATGCACACACGCAGGCGCATAGACACACACACAAACACACACACACACACACACACACACACACACACTCACACACATGCAAACATGCACCCAGACTACCTGCCAACCAAGCATGCAACTTATAAATCGTAAACAGAGAAATACCTGAAACCATACAAATAAACACAGAATATTCCTGCTTTTTCACACTCCTGCAGTAGAAATCTTTAGAATTCAACGGAGATTAAATTACTGACAAACATACAACACATCAGAATGATAGAGGTTTCCTTCAAATCACAGTAGAACATTTTAATTGATCCTTTTTCAGCATGCGTTTGTTTGGAACATTGAGCGCTGACATCAAAGAGGGAAAATTAATGTTCTGCTGTTTATAAATAGATAATTAGGTTTAATTCCTTTGAATCAAATGCAAAGACATCCTCTGGAGAGGTTACTGGCTATTCATTTAGCCCAACCATTGTATATTTTCTTTTTTTTTAAATACTAAACCACCCTGAAATAAACAAAGTTAAGTTTTCCCATTCATTTATTTTACATATATTTTCTTGTTTGAAGTCTCAAAATATGAAAATGTATGTTAGCAACCAGTTTTAAAATTAAGTGTATTGATTGCATGTTCTATATCTGCATTTTTTCTTCTCAGATGCAACCTGGTAAAATGTACTATTTTACAATACTGCATGCAATGTATTCGATTTTAATAAATATTATTTCTGCAGTTGTAGTGTAACAGATTTTTCTTTTAAGTATACAATGTGTTGTTTTTCTTGCCATTTTTTAAAACATTAACAACATATGAATAGATACAATGAATCTCTTGTAGTATTCTATTTTATACAATGCTCTGTAATTATGAATGAACATATCCCGACGTGGCATTATGATCATTACGATTTGCGGCTAACCACTTGACATATCCAAACCCGCCTTATCACTCTGGTCAAGAGAGGCCAGGGGAGGCCAAGCATACTGCCCCGCACTTATTGATATGAATACGTTCTGTGGCTCATTACTGATGTAAGCACAGTTGCACACATTTTAGCCCCGTATTAAATCACACGTTCTCTTGTGAACAGAGAGAACGATTTTCTTTTGCAGATCTCCAGCGGGTGAGACGGCCCCATATTGAGCACTGTCTCTCTGGAGTTCTAGGTCGCTGGGTCTCCACCGATGATATTGGAATCAGGAAGCGCTAGAGAAACGGACTGTTTCTCCCACTGTCGCAGGAGCGACTGATCATTAGGAATGCTCGCGTTCCGGCTTTTTCCGCATATACAACCATTCGCGTATATGTTAGGCATCGTACGGACCAACATGCAAACGCACCAAGTGGACGAGTTTCTCTCTGTCTTTCTCTCTCTTTCTCCTCTTCTTTTCTCACACTCGTTTTCTTTCTCTGAGCTGCGTTAATGCATGCGGTGGCGCAGGGGTTGCACGCTGCCTCGTAGACAGCCCGATCATCGGTTGATTTATGGTGCTGACCGCAGCCTGCGTCTCTCAAGCTAATGACACATACACTAAAGCCATTGATTTGTATGAATGGCCTCCGTTCTTCATCTATCACAATTTAATGTAAGGGGGCTTTGCAATGCAGAGGTGGAGAGGGTAGTGGGGGGGAAGGAGGGGCAGAGGGAGAGATGGAGGAAGGGAGGGGGGGAGTGAGAAGATGGGACATCTAGTCCCCCCTAAGTCATGAGTCATTTGCAGCCTCTTTAATATATAGACTCCTCCGTTTATGTAAATGGTCACAGAAACAGGGTGCTATGTTCAATAAAGCAGATAATAACCACAACAGGGGATGCTTCTCAGATCCACTCCGCAGGGGAGTTAGGAAAGAGAGGAGAAGAGGAGGGGTGGGCATGCTATCTTGTGCATGTTAGCTATTTTGCTCAAATATCTGAGTAAAACAGTTAGACTTTACTGTATAAAGGCTTGAGCATGTGTGTACGTGTGTGTTGATGCAGGACATTTCTTGATACAGAAATGACTCATAGTATAGGTTTTTTTTAGTTTATATTAGTGAGTAAATGTGAGTTATGGAAAATTCCAGCTTAGGAAACAAAAACAAGGAGAACGCAAATATAAAAATGTCACGGAGACATCTGTCAACATTTTCGTCTGTCAGTCAGTAAAGTCTCTCTCTCTCTCTCTTTCTATGCGTGTCTCTCTCTCTCTTTCTCTCTCTCTCTCTCTCTCTCTCTCTCTCTTTTCTCTGACACACAGAGAAACACGCTGGTTCCTGTGAGCTATCTCCACTTCCTCTCAGACAGGAAGGAAATAGTGAGTTTTGACCCAGCCAATGTTAAATCAGTCTCCAAGCAGGAAGAAAAAATCCTGATGAGAGACACATTGGAAACATGGTGGGAAACTTGTCTAGGGCCAGACATCTCATCACCCTAAAGCATGAAATGTACACTTTGTAAAGGACATGAAAATGTCCAACAAAATGAGTCCCCATTGGAAAAACAAGAACACAAAATATATGAGCAAAGGAGCAGTAGAATTTAGGAACGAGGGGGTTTAAAAAAAAAAAACTATCTCTTCTAAATCTTCATTCGTGTCTGAAGAGAAACAGGTTTCGTTCACTCTGGTGTTAAAATAGACTCCATAAATGGAGGAGTGCTTTTGCAATGGTACAACAATAAAGTGACACATTAGGGCCCAGACTTGGATCTGCTACCATGTCAATTAGCCAAACAGTAGTTTTTTCTCTGTGTCTTAGGATGGCTCAGCATATACACCTGCCAGCCTGCCAGGACCTTTCCGTCATCAGACAGCTGATCAGCCTATGATAGAGCAAAGTGGACACAAACCACTCATCATCAATCTGTCTGGATATTCGCTTCGCTCTCTCTCCCTCTCTCTCTCTCTCTCTCTCTCTCTCTCTCTCTCTCATTCACACACTCATTCATTTCCACTGTTAGTTCAATGTCTTTCTATCGCATCAGTCAACTAATAAAAATGATACTCCATCTGAGAGGACATCCTCATAAGTGATCTATTCACACTGGTAAAAATAAATAAATAGATAAATAAATAAAGAGGGCAAACGTCAGTGTTTCAGTTTGATTGATATGAGTGACAGAGAGGTGAATGATATAACTCTATTTTTTCTATACTCAGTGACTGCTGTGTTACCTTGTCTGCAGTGCTTCAATTCTGAACGACGATCCTCAAACACCTCCACAATTTCGTTGGGAAAATAAGTGAATTAACAACAGGCGGTCTATACTGACATCCAGAACACGCACACACACACACACACACACACACACACACACACACACACACACACACAAACGCATTCATGCATTCACACTGACACATACACACACCCTCAAGTGAAAATATGACTCATATGTGTTGTAAGATCTCATGCAGTTACTCTGCGTCTAAACAAAAGTGGTCAGATAATCAAAAACATATATTTTTTTCAGTAAACAATACGGACAGAAAGAGGAGTCACCTGCTTGTCGAATGCCTTTGATTACCTGGAGTGTCTGGAAGCAGATGTCTTCATCTTACCTTTACTTCAAAACCTTTCTTCAATCAACCCGTCTGAGTATTTTTAGCAGAGTGGGTTTCAACTAAATGTTATCTGATGTCTTATTTTAAATAGTTTGCTATTCTTTTTTTTTTTTTTGGCTTAATTAAACTTGTTTGCATCTTGATTTGTCTGAGAAGCGATTCACGTTTCTCATAACCGAAAAGTAATTACGATTCTAAAGACATCCAAGTGTTTAAAATTGCATTTCTGAACAAGTTCCATAGACACCCGTCCACGTTTAGAACAGCCCTGACCCATTCTGTGAGTGAAGAGATTTCTTACTCATTGTCTCAGAGATGGAAAGGTGGAGAGGATTGAGAATGGCCCTGATTGCCAAAGCCTTCAAAACTCGTCCGCAGACTAATAACGAGATATCAGTCTTTAAACGGCCATCTCACAGAGAGAGAGAGAGAGAGAGAGAGAGAGAGAGAGAGGGAACATTTGTCATTTCTTCAGACTCTCAGTGTGAGCGGCTGTCAGTGCCGCCTTCTCTGGTGCAGACGGATCCAATTACGGCCGGCTGGATATCTCTAACAAGGTGCGAGGACAAGGATTTCTGGACAAACAACGTCCCTGCCGTAATGAGAGGCCCTCATTTGAGTGTCTCCAAGCTCAGGGAATTGATTCTGTAGCAGCAAACTATATGGAAAGACAATGTTTCTCTATTCGGAAAAAAAAACCAAAAACAAAACACACACACAAAAAAAACCAAGGAATTAAAAAACAAGCGCCGTTCGCCTGATGTGTGTGTGTATGTGTGTGTAAGAATACTGGGGAAACAAGAGCTGAAAACTTTGTCTTTTTTTCAGTCAAACTTTTGAATGTGTGATTATAAATCTTGGTGATGAGGGAGTCTATCAATAGCCGGACACAAAGGAGAGAGAGAGAGAGAGAGAGAGAGAGAAACAGAAAGAAAGACAGAGATAGAAAGAGAAAAAGAGAGAGAGAGAGAGGGAGGGAGAGAGAGAGAGAGAGAGAGAGAGAGAGAGAGAGAGTGAGACAGAGAGAGAGAGAGAGAGAGAGAGAGAGAAACAGAAAGAAAGACAGAGATAGAAAGAGAAAAAGAGAGAGAGAGAGAGGGAGGGAGAGAGAGAGAGAGAGAGAGAGAGAGAGAGAGAGAGAGAGAGAGAGAGTGAGACAGAGAGAGAGAGAGAGAGAGAGAGAGAGAGAGGCAAGACGGCGCAGAAACTTTCACAGTGGGGCTCATTGAGTCCCATCCGTTGGCATAGCTAAACAAGGCATGGATTGTCAATGCGGTGGCGAGATCAATGCTCCAGGGCCCGTAGGATCTGTATCGATTTCTACCTCTCCCAGATTTTCAAGCGGCTCTTCATCAACACCGGCACTTTGTCCTTCCCAAATAATCGGATTGAGCGGCCGACCCGCGGTCTCTTGAGAGCGGTGTGTCTGTGATGTCACTCCAAGCACAGGGCCAGAATAGGGCAAGAGCTGCAGCATTCAGCAAATGAGAGCTTAGAAGGTGTGATTGTGACCCTCTTCTGAGTAATGGGAGTTCAGGCGCAATTTGCGATCTCAGACAGGTAGCTTTGTATTAACCCAACAGTTACTCACTGGAACAAATGTACAAACAAACGCATATATTAAACTACTGTACTGAAAATAATAATAAAAAAAAAAAAACAGAAGCCATTTACTAAAGGTTCCAGTCCTCTCGCTCTGTTTAAAACGGTCTCCTGTGTCTTTAATACGCAATTCGCTCGTTCACTGATAAATGTCTCGGTACATTTTACAGAGAGCAAGGTAATCCTGAAAATTGACCTTCATTTGAATTTTTCATAAGAAGGGAGGGAAAATATGAATAAATCCATGTCTACTTTTGTTCCACGAAATACATTAATCTGATGATTTCAACCCCCCCCCCCACACACACACTCATCCGAAACAGTCTGCACTCCATCAAACTCTCCCCCATCACACTCATAGAAAGCAAAATTTCATTCCTCTTCCCGAATGTATTTCTGTCAATATAAAGGATATAAATAGCTGAGGGAGACAGTGTCCATTCATAAATCTACCTGAATATTTTAAAAGGGTCTTTGGGCAAGAGAAGAACAGACAGAGAGGAGAGAAGGAAGGGTTGCTCTGGTCTCTGTTCAATTTGATCAATCGTCTCAGTCCTACCTCTGCACTCGGAAATTGGAATCATGGAATCAGCTGCAGTTTATCATCTCACGGGACACGGGAGAACATTCTAGATCTTTTGGAAATATAGTAAAGGAGAAAAAAAGGAGAAAAAAGAGGATTAAAAGGAGGACATGATGATGGACCTCTATGGAGTAAATAAAAGAGTGAGGGAAGACGAGCAGGTTTTAAGTTCTAGTCGCGCACGTGCGTGTGTGTGTGTGTGTGTGTGTGTGTGTGTATGTCAGTGTGTTACAGCTTGAAGGAAATTAACATAAGATTCAATGTCACTACAGTTCCTACATAATAAGTGAAATATGAGCTATAACCCATTCTGCTAATCATTATGTGTATATGAACATGGCTGATGCAACCGTTCTCATTTTATATAGATCGAATCAAAAGTGTGCTTCACCACCAACTGTGACTGTAAACATATAACTAGAATATAATATGACTCATGGATAAGCTAGTCAAAGACAGATAGCGAGTTAGCAGCGTAAATGTTGCCCTAATGAATTCTGTGGACTGTTTTGGTTAAACTTTTTAAACACTGATTGCTAAGACATTCAATACTCATGTTTCTGTCATCTGTCTGTATACGTGCATCTGGATGAAACAAATCACATGTGGCACGTCTGAGAGGGGCAGGTAACGCAAAGCAAAGTGGATGTGGCATCGTTTTTTACCACGGAAAAAGTGAGGTAATACATGATGTTCAACTGAGCGCAGGCAGGCTTACTGCCCCCCCCCCCCCCCCCCCCAGACAGAGCAGAAATAGAGACTCACAGAGCAGGTCTGAGGCTCATTACAAGGCTATTTTAATAAGCTGACTCCACGCTTGACACAGGGAATTTAGATACCAGCCTCTTCATGCCTTAATTGTTTTAATTAGTTGATATAATTGGTGTACCTTATTGTACTTAAAATGTGATGGTAATATGTCACTTACAGTAAAAATAAATTTTAAAAAAACTCTCTCTGTCTCTCTCTCTCCCTCTGTCATTTCTCAGTGAAACGGGGTGTGTTCTTTGTGAATTGGCTAAACATGTGGTTGGATGATGCTACAAGTCTGTTGTGTTTATATATATGTGTGTGTGTGTGTGTGTGTGTGTGTGTGTGTGTGTGTGTACACACGCACACACACAAACACACACACACACACACACACAATGCATACATATTGCTGACAATTGCACTGTTTCCTCATGTCGGAGCCTGTTCTGTAAGCTTGATAATTAGGCTCAGAGGACATTTGTAATGTAATGGGGATGGTTGGCTTTAATGAAGGTGTCACACCATGGAAAAAAAAACAGCAGGCTGTTACATTCACAGAAAATGGATGTTCAAATCAAATGATAACCATAAAGACATTCATGACTGTGGTTGGAAAGGACCCCTCCCCCCACTCCTCCACCCCACCCCACCCCTTCTAAACATGCCGTTCATACTGTATGAGGTCCCCCGTGGCCTGTCCCTTTCTCTGTGTGATCCAACAGAAGCTCCTGATTACTTTTCTTGAAGCAGGGATGTTTTTTGTCATGTATGGATTGATGCATATGACAAGCAAGAGAGAGAGAGAGAGAGAGAGAGAGAGAGAGAGAGATCGCTCTACTGCCTCCCTTGGCTTTCACTCCTGCAATTAATACCCGACACAAGAGCTCTCTGACATTTGTCTATCAATGAAACACAGAGTCACAACCACTAATTAGTGTCTTCAGGAAAAAAAAAAGAAAAAAAGAGCAGGAGAGAGGGAGAAAACAAAGACAGACACTTTTTGCCTCCTGTGTCGTTTAATGATGAAACCCAGAGGGCCTCACCGTAGAGACAGGGCAGACGACATGCAAACATCACATGAATAAGGAGAGATTCACAGATTAGTGTTAACTAGACCTCCCTCCCCTTCTCCACCATTCTCTACTGATCCATCAAAGACACCAACACATTATACAACGTCTTAAAGAGGACTATGAATGACTCCAATACATACCCATAAAATACCTATGATAAGTGCAAAGAGGTGAATGAAATACTTTATAGGAGGCATATTACTGTTTATTACAACATGAGATGTATCATAAGCCGTTTTCACTTATGCACTACGGACTATTACCGTAGAATCAGGTTTGCATTATGTCCGAAGTTGCCCTTTCACACATACAGCACACAGCAGCAGATCGTCCGTGTCAGATGCTTTCACACACAATACTCCGTTTGATTTAGGCGGGGGGGTGGTGCCTGTGCCGACAGAGGTTCTCGAATCTCGTGGTCTCTTCAGTCAGACATTTTCGTTGGCGTCGTCATGTCAATGACCCCCTTCTTCACCCCCGGATATTTGTATTCTTCCAGTTTCGCACCAGTCGCGTGTTAGAAATGGCATCAACACGCCCACTTGCTCGCTGTGCATATTCCCCGAGTATAATCCGCTCTACTCACACATGGACCCAAACGAAGAGAAAACAGAGTTTGTGGTAGGGGGCTGGTAGAATAAAGTCCATTTAGAATCCGAGTCGACTGACTCGGACATTTTTGTTCACACATACAGCCACTCCGGTTGGAATCCCGATTTTAGGGTTGTTTTAGTGCATGTGTGAAAGGGGCTATAGGGACAATGGAGTGAGCTCTCATTGCATTTCTGATGAGGTGGCTTAGAACATGCATGATTAAAAATGTAAGCGTTTACATTCTCATTCCTACATCCACTGGGCTGACGTTTGCTTCCATGGTTTTAGATAGTTTGGTACTATTGTAATCTGTTTGTGACTCCACTGTTGTGTATCGGGCAGAATTGGAGGCCCGTCCGCAAATCTGGAGAAAGCAGAAAATCAAATACAATCCAACTGCAGTGTCAAACAAAATTTCCTTTTTTTTTTTTTTTCTGTGAGAAAAATGAAATAGATAGAGAGACAGGAAAGAGACAATTTGAGTCATTTTTATCACTCACAACTCCCATTACGAAGCAAGCACAACAATATTGTGGAGCTAGAGCCATGTTCTTTTATTGAAATTTACAATTTCCCCATCTCAGATTCTCCTTACACATAGTCATCTTTACGCTGTACATTTTCTTTTCTCCTATTTTTCAACTTTTGCTCATCCATTTCGTTTTTTTTCCCCCCCTTTTTCTCTCCTTCTTTCTTCTTCTCCTGACAAGCCCTTGGTTTTCAGCAGAGAAAGCGAGCATTAATTAAGACAGTGCCAGCTGTAATTTTCTTGGGAAGTAAATTTCTGCACAACTAAAGGTTACCGGGACCTTTTCACTGTCAGAATTTACTACAGCCCGTGAATGTTAATGTAGCTAATGAAGACATGCTCTCTGTCTCTGAACTTAAAAGCAGCACTGGAGAGAGAGAGAGAGAGAGAGAGAGAGAGAGGAAATAGAAAAACCCACTTTGACGAATGCATTGAGAATGGCCATATTAATTTCGAGTCTAGTGCTTGCTATAATTACAGTGTTTGGGTACGCTGTTTTCTCTCTAAGAAGGATCTGTGTTATTTTTGAACATATGTTCTGATGAGTACACCGCATGCTCATATTCACAGTCAAGTGAAATTCATAATATTGTACTGTCAAACGCTGTACTCCATACAAGCAGTAGCATTTTCATATTTTAATACCAATTAGCTATGAGCATTGCCTTCTTCAGAACGCTCTTGGATTACTTGAATACAAGCAATATCGCTTTCAGAGTGGTTTTTTTTTTTTTTTTTTTTTTTGAATGTGGTTTGACACAGCTAGCTATGATACATGAAAAGCATGACTTTACTACACACTCCCAGGATGAGTGATAGCCCTGCCAAAATTTGTAAACACTTCATCTTGGTGTCGCAACACACAAGTAGGCCAGCCAGGCCAGTTCTAAGGCTGTGAGAGTGATCTCTGAAAATAAACAGGGTTCCGTCTTTTCAAAAAAAAAAAAAAAAAAAAAAACCCGTCTGGGGCTGTGAAGAGACGGAGGGGAATATATGGAGGGCAGCTATGAAAGACTCCATGGCCCTGCTGGCGACTGAGTGAGAGAAAAGCACTGTTGTGTCTTAGATCTGAACGGTTCAAACATGACGAGACCGTGAAGGTTTAGGACTGACATCCACCATTAGCTGCTGTTATGAGTATTCACTTAATGGTCCACTTTACACTAAAAATAATAAACCGTACCAAGGTACGCACACACACACACACACAAACACACACACACACACAGACCAAGGCATTTAGATGGGCACCACGGTCATAGCATTGCTTACAGGCTGTCTGCACACACAGACAAACCCTCCCCTCTAGACAGTGTGGTCCATGAGGATGGTTTGATGATCTGGATACAAAGCAGGTCTGTTTCAGAGAGGCCTTGAGTTCTCACACTCTCACCACTTAAAACTCCTGATCGGACAAGAGGGGTTCGAAGGAGAAGTAAACAAACAGAACAGGCTCGCTCTCCCGCCCTCCTTCACAGCACAGCTTCTCTCTCTCTCTTTCTCTCTCTCTCTCTCTCTCTCTCTCTCTCTCTCTCTCTCTCTCGCTCTCTCTCTCTCTCTCTCTCTCCCCTCAAAACAGCCTTTCCTGAATGTAGCAATCAGTGACAAGGTCATAAAAAGCAAGGCGGCGGGCATGAAGGAAGGATTCCTGAACAAAGAAATATTTAACCTGAGGCCAGAGAATAATTTTACTATCCTCTGATCAGTTTAAAAAATCTCCTCTGTCAGTCGCTGCAGCTTTATACAAATTAATGGCCTTTAGTGAAAATCTCCCGCGCTTGGGTTATTAATTGTTAAAGTGCATACATTAAACAAAATGAGTAAAAAGTAATTTTAATAAATTATCTTCTTGGAAAACCTGCCCTGGAAAAGGAAAGCTGGACACAGCGTGTGAGCAGAATGAAACATGATCTTTCAAAAATAATACAGCGTAAATAAGGGAGGGAAGAGAGAAAGGATGAAAACGACGAGAGAGAAACGGATGCACTGTCCTTTTCCTGTCTCATTATCTCTGAGAGCAGCCGCAACAAAATTACCTCAGCCTCCTAACTTTCTCAGGGGTGCTCTTAAATCAGGGGTTACTTCCCCAAGATTTCGAAAGATTTTTCAGCCGCGGTTTGACCAAGCTACATAAGCGAAGGTTTTTCTCCTCTACTGATGCGTGCTACTTTTCACTCAAAGTGTGCTTTGGTTGACTCGACAATGCGAAGGTTTTTAATTACAAGACTTTCTGGCAAAGCAAACACACAGTCCAAACAATGGACGTTTTTTTTTTTTTTTTTTTTTTCTGCCTGTCTTCCTGCCTCACCTTGACAAATGTCACACACTTGTAGTTGCAAGGGTGTGTGAATCCAATGTGCACCCATGCATAGACCGCAAAAGCATTTTTTTGATTTGCACAAACAGAAAACATAACCAGTTTTGAGGTAAATGGCTTGTCCATGTGGATCCAAACACCCCTCGAAACATGCAG
>NC_044496.1:11291271-11301271 GCF_902362185.1 Chanos chanos | reverse complement strand
ATATTTTAATAAGGGAAAGAAAGAGGGCAAATCTCGGAAGACTGAGTTATATGCGTGCGCTCACATGTACACCCTCCTTTGAAACACATATGCACAGGTACAGAAACACACACACACACACAGGCACAAACAAACACAACTGCAATTATAGATACATACATACAGACAGACAGACAGACATCTCTGAAGAGGAAAAACAAACAGAAGAAAAATTACATTAAATCTTCGATTTAGATCCTCACAAAGGGATTACTTTCCACATAGGACAGTCCTTGTCCTCATTGACATTAATCAAAACAGGGACATTGCGTCTGGAAACCTAACCACACTTGATTTACCCTCTAGAGATGCAGATGTGCTTTAACGCATACAAGTGTATGCGCTGATTCCACACATAAAACACCCAAACAACAAAAAATACCATTATTACTCTAATATGAGTTAAGCAAACACTCACTTGTTGCTAGCAGTAGACAGACAGACACACAGACACACAGACAGATAGATAGATAGATAGATAGATAGATAGATAGATAGATAGATAGATGACAGTATCTATTTACAATGCATATAACTGACATGTGTAATTGTCACATTGTCAGGTTTGAGTTACGGGGGAGAAATAGCTAGAGCGTATTAACAGCTAAACCGAATCACCGATAAGACAAATAAATACCGTCTTCCAGCAGAAGTGACTCTCACATCCCTGTCTACGCGTGGGCTGCCGGGATCCAGTACGTGGCACTAGGGGAAATTTGTCACCGATAGACACGCTGTGCCCTTAAGAAAATGACGGCTCTGTCAGGCAGCAGAGGGGACCTGCGACATGTTGGATATAAATGCAGCCAGCAGATAAAGAGAGTATGTGATAAATTAAACAGTACATATAAATTCTTGAGAGTCTCCATTTTAATGCTGGTCATTATTCAACAAATTTTTCTAAGAAATGCCACATAGGCAGGAACCAGTAATTAGAGGGAGAAAAGTGAAACTGTCACCCTTAATGGTTTACTCCGCCGCCTGAACATATCCTACGGAGAGAGACGAGAAGGTCCAAAAAAAGGAGGAGGGGACATGGAGTCAGGAAAGGGCAGTGCTTGGCCGTGATGGCAGAGCCGGTGTGGTTTTCAGGTATGTGGAGGAGTGTTCGATTTGAAAGGAATATGTAAGTTCTTCACATTGGTCGATGCCAGAGAGGGTAAGTGGGCCTTTTTTTCTACGGTAAAGTACAAAAGGGAACGGAGGGGCGATTAAAGGATATACTACTTTCCCCGAGTCATGCCATTCCCTCTCTCTCTCTCTCTCTCTCTCTTTCTCTCTCTCTCTCTCTTTCTCCGATCGCCAATGCTCTCAATAAATCTGAAGTCACTGGGGATATTGTTAGTGTTGGGCAAAGTACTATTAAAATGAAAGGGAAATTTATGGATGACACTTTGTAACAATTAATCTGAAGGTGTTGATTAATAAAGTTGGGTGGCTATTCTCTGGAAACCTGGGCGGCTGTGAGCATTGTCAGACGGATCATTTTATTCATTATTTTTGATTAATGCACAGGGATATTCTGGACTACCAGCTACAGAAAGAAAGAGAGAGGGTCAGGAGAAAAAAAAAACTAAAATAAAATAATAAAAAAAAAACTTATCCGCTATGCAAAATCATAAATAGTGAATGAGCTTGTGTACGGTTAACCTTGGCCGTGGCAAAGAGATTTCAGGGGAGGGAAAATGTGCATGTTCGGCAAATAAATTGCTACAGGGATTTAAAAAAAAAAAAAAATGAGGGGAGTTTGATGAACATCACCTCTCCAGACCTGTCCGTCTTCCATGGACACAAATGATTAATTAGTTTGTTTAGATACTCAATTAGTCCAGCCAAGCAGAGAGAGGGAATGAGAGAGAGAGAGAGAGAGAGAGAGAGTGAGATAGAGTGAGAGAGAGACAGAGAGAGACAGAGACAGAGAGAAGAAAAAAGCATATAACATATCACATATTCAGCTCTATTCATTCTAAGTCAGTGTTTAACATGCAAGTGTATATTTGAATATTACACAGTTATGTGTCTTTAGAAATATACACATACAGTGAGAAGCTGAAACACCTGCCCACATATAGTTCTCATGTACCCAAGCTATTCCTATATTGTTAACTTGCGCTTACTAACCAAGACTTGGAACAGGCTGTTGAACAAGCAAGCTCAAGGTGGCCCTCATTAAGTCTAGAGGACAAAAATGCTGATTATTAACACGATGGTGATGAGTTTGCAGGGGTTCAAGTTCAGCGATATATATATATTTAATATTTCATATTTACCATACAGACATTGCGTTATAAATCTGGACACCACTGAGAGGGTTACCACAGGCAGTAATAGAACTTCTTGCTCAGTCCCAGTCATTAGTTTAAAGCACAGAGAATAGTTAACTGAATTTACAGAGAAACAACCTTAAAGCCTTGTCAACTTTTAAAGCCGGTGTATTATCCAATGGCATGAAAGCTGGACCACCATCAGTCATAAAACTAACAACACCTTTCACATCTCAGAGAAATGATATTTATAGAACTGTAGTCACACATGCTCTTTCAGCTCATTGGTTTGACCTCAGTGCAGTTATAAGACAGCTTAGCCCCAGTGCTAAGACTGAACTAAAATCTGTCTGCTCTTAACACAATCCTGACAACAGATTCCTTCAGATTTCTCCCTTTCAGTCAACACCGGGGACTTAAGTGCTTTAATCTTTGCCATACCTGGTCATTTCATTGCCTGACTTGTGTAGCATGTGCTTTGGTGTGATCTGATTAGCCAAATCACATTAGCATGTTGAGGGAAATGAAAACAGCATGGCACCTTCAGCCAGCTTCCGCCCGGGCCTCTTTATTGAGGAAAGCTGTCTGGGTTTTTTTCTTTTTTTCTTCCTTCTTTTTTTTTATTGAAGTAAGATGCCTGTTTACATAAAGCAGAAATTCTCAAAAACCAGTCAACACTACATATGAGGTAAACACTTCATCAGACACAGCTGGGCTATGGGTACACACACACACGAGCGCACACGCACACACACACACACACACACACACACACACACATTCTTTCTCTCTCTCTCTCTCTCTCTCTCTCTCTCTCTCTCTGTGTCTCGTACACACACTCACACACATTCCACTATCTTTCCATCCTCCAGAATGTTGCAGGCCTGGTATGGGCTGAGAGAATTAATATACCCCATTAAGACAAAGCTCAACAATAAATTATAGCAGATAATTATAATTGCAATTATTATCATTATTGTGGATTTTAGATAAAGCACTGGAAATCATAATCGCTGACTTTATTTACTAACTTGTGTTGAAATAATTTTTTTCTCCATTATGTGTCAGATTCGAGCTGTTGTAAAAATGTGCAGGAGTGTCTCCCCTGCATTAGGTCGTTTGGCTAATCCAGATGTTGATGGTCTTCTATTAGTCATATCTCTTAAGCCCATTTAGACCAGAATAAAGGGACCCACCTCCAGTAATCTTGTATTCAAACCATATCCATATCTAATCCCGTTACAGTTCCAGATTAAACATGAAAGCAAGACACAGCCACTCTCAGTTTACATCCTTTACTTCATGAAATGGGGGTTAACAAATGGAGATATGAACGCTGATCCAAAGAAACACCACACTGGACAAAGAGTTCGGAAATAAATGCTTTTATGAAATCAGGTTTTTACTGAGCAAGCTGTAATACTAGGCTGTCCACGAGAAATCCTAGAGTGAAAATTTGCCGACGATTCAATGTGACCTTTAATGTAATAAAAAGTGAAAATAAAAAAAAAAAGAAAGTGTCAGTATGCTTTACTAATATTTTTATACATATTTTTATACAAGTACAATAATGGCTTGGCAAGTATACATTTATGTCAGTAGCCAAGCATAATTTGAATGATTTACATGTTTTACACAAAGCTTTTTTTAACCACTCTATAGTTAGAAATAATTAAATGTTTCAAAGACAGAAAGAGCCAGACTTGGATGGTAAATTAAAAAGGTAATTACATTTAAAAAGTTAATTAAAACGTTAATTGTGGGGCAATCAATACTGTGACTTAATCTGTTATAAATCGGAATTTCAGGATGCATCCATGGGTATAACGAAGAGAAAAGCCCACTAACAAATCATTCAAATACTTTTGAAAATAGAGTTATGGGGGCTCTATACTGTTAAGCATACAACCCCAGGTCTTAATTGGACATTAAATTGTATGTGTGTCATTGTGAATGTAGTAAGGATGAACAAGAGAGGAAATAGCTGACGTTAATGTAGAACTGAGTCTGTGCATGTGTGTGTGTGTGTGTGTGTGTGTGTGTGTGTGTGTGTGATGTTAGGATGAGAGAATGATTGCGAGACCCCTCTGCTCTCTCCTAATGGACTGCCTCATAGAACACGTCAGTTTGATTGACACGTCATGCCAAGGCCTCTGCTGGCTGTCTACCGAGAACCATGTCAGGTCACCGCAGAACTCTGTATTGGACATTAATTATGGACGCTCGTCTGTTTCTCTGACGACGGCAAGCTGGTTGGCACATCCCATCTCTCATCAAACACACACGCACACGCACACACACACACACACACTCACGCTCACACAGACACAGACAGGCACTTCCTTGCTGTCTCCCCCTTGCACTTTGTCACATTGAATTTGCTACAACAACAGGCAGAAACACAACTGTTTCTCTCTCTCTCTTTCTCTCTCTCTTTGTGTATGTGTGTGTGTGTGTCTCTCTCTCTCTCTCTCTCTCTCTCACTCTCTCTCTCTCTCTCTCTCTTTGTGTCCCTCCTTCTGCGCACTTTAGAAAAGGCTGATTTGGGGTGGGGGGGTGGGGGATAAACAGAGAGAAGATTTGACTGCAAGGTTTTGACTGATACTCACTGGCCTGATAACCCGCCAAGGAGACTGAAAAGAGGCTGCTAATGGACTAGACCCCCGAGAGCTTGTCACACTAACATTTCTGCTGTCACAGCACTTTATCACATACACACAGAGAAGAGTGCAGGAAAAATAGAGGAAGAGAAGGAGAGAAGGCTGTGTAAATAGACTGCTAGCGTACCCTGCTCCTTACGCTTGTGTCCTAGCAACATGTTCCTCAGTACATCTGAGTACACAGCTCAGATCTGCGTATGAGCCTGGGATGAATGGGACTCACCAGCCTGTTTGCATCTGTAGGTAATGGGATTTCTGAAAACTGCAGGTTTGACATTCGTCTCAGACAGAGGCTGCTGGCTTCCATGTCATTTCTGGTTTTCCCTCGCATTGTTTTATGTCAGCCACAATGGAGGGCACCATGATGAGCTCACAGTCAACCTTGAAATCATGTCTGGAAAGTTTTTAACAAAACTCTTCTTTTTAAAATCACGATCTGTAGAAAGGATTTGTTAAAAATGTAACGAGAAATATACAGGTTACATATTCAAGTTCTGGTGTGTATTCTTAATGGATTTTTTTTTTTTTTTTTTCGGTGCTATGATGCAAGCTCCCTGTCACATTTGCATGGCTTTACGTTTAAGCTGGTTTAAATACCCGAATGACGGGGAGTGAGGGTCGGGGGGGGGGGGGGGGGGGTGGAATCTGGAATGGCTTTGCTGTGAGATCAGACATTTCACTGTCCCTGAAGGTCCAGATCTCAGTGGCTTGACACAAATCCACACAAATCGCTCTGTACCTGTGACCAAGATGGTCCAAATTCCCCTTGGACCTCAAAGCCCTTGTTCTGCCACCATCTCACATTCGACTGGGTATGCTCATCAAATAAAACTAACCAGAAGGGACTTGTCCAAACAACCCCCCATCCCCTCCACCCCCGTCCCCGCGCACACACACACACACACACACACACACACGCGTGTGCACACACGCACGCAAGCCAGAGTCAACTGAATTATTGATGTTTCACATGCCGACATTAAGCTGTACAAGTTGAAGGGGAAGTTTTGGGGAACTGGGGTGGTGAGGTGTCGGCGTCTCCGTATATATACGACTGCAAATGGTAGAGAAATGACCAACGCCTAACGTATAAGGTTTCCACTTTATTTACTCTACAATACGATAAGGAGCAGACTGTGGAAGCATAACACACAGCATAGACCTTAAACTGAGCTCAGCATAAAAAGCATAGCACAGACCAAAAAACACATATTGGTATTAACACAGACCATACCGGAGATCTGAACACATTTTGATATTAATAAGATTGTAGCAGAGATCTGAGCACATTTTGATATTAACATGGAAAAAAAGGGGAAATGTGAACACAAGTTGATAATAAAAACCTGTGGTTTTGGAATTATTCACAAGACTGAAACTGTTCTACGCAGATTATATGGCCATTATGAAACGATGAGGTTATTCAATATTAGATGCCATTATTATATGATTTCTTACATCATTATAGTTAGCTAGCATCGTCTAATTCTATAGTTCTATGCTTCCACAATATATTATTACAGAAACCCTGACTCTGAGCATATGAGCACATTGTCTTAAACCATCAGTGTTCTCTGTGTTATACAAATGTTCTCTAATCCTAGTTTTTATGTTCTCCACGGAAAGTGAAAACCTTCTCATCTGAAGGTTTTCTGTGTGTCATGGCCGTTCTGGATAGCTTGAATACATCGTTTGAAAAGTATAACTGGCCTTGACTGCAGTTAGTTCACCAAGGACAACAACTTCACCGATACAAAACCTCTTCGCTTCATCTTTCCCCTCAAACACACATATCCATCCACAGACATACCTAATGTCTGACTGGAGGGTGTCTTCCATGTGCCCTTGGCTAAACAGCTAGAGGGGGGATTTTTCGACGAGCTAAACTGACAAACACACAAACCGTTTGTGATGTTGAACAGCTCACAAGACAGGCTTTTAGGGCCTGCAGAGTGACAGTTAAGGGAATAGGCTGTAGAGGAGGGGTGAAGGGGTTTAGCCATGCAACTTTAAAGAGACAACACAATGTGAGAACAGTTTGTTTTCTGGGGGACAAGGAGAGATAGACAGACAAAGGCAAAGAGGGTGAGAGACTGAGAGAAAGAGAGAGAGAGAGAGAGAGAGAGAGAGAGAGAGAAAGGAGAGACATTCAATTTTCTTTTCACATTTACAAGGCAAGCAATGGGTGTACTTTGACATTTTGAAATTCTATGGGGCTTTTCCTGTGTCATGTTTGTCAGTCAGTGAAGTATAATAACCCTGAATTAAAATTCAGAATATCATAGACAATGCAGCACATATCCATAAGCAACCACAGTCCGAGGATGAGGAATAGCTGGTCTATGAACACTGAGAAACAAAGAAACAAACAAACAAACAAAAAAAAACCTCTAGAGATCCTGAATGACCTGTCATTGTACTGGCTATGTTTTGCCTTGTCTGGGAGAGTTGCATTGAAAGTTCACGTTGCATGGAAATGAATGTCCATCCCTTTTCATGTCTCTTAATTGGTCATATATAGAACACACCATGGTCAATGTGACCAAGTGCATATACATTGTTTTCATCCTCTTCTCTGGCACCGGCATCAGTATAACTCATTGGTAACACAAGATACCTAAGATACCGCTTTTGACTGAACTCTTTCATTCCACATACTCACACAGTCTGACCTCTTCATCGTTATCTAAGTAAAATGAGAGTTTTTGATAAGATTCATTATTAATAAAGACACACGGCTGAGTTTCAAGCAGTCAGAGACGGGCTGTAATAGGTAGTGTCAGAATCCTCCCCACTGTCTTTGGTTAGTGGCTACATTAGCCAAAAAACACAATACACAGAGCTTTTTTTAAACCACTCCAGCCACAACAACAACAACAACAATAACAGAAAAAAAAACAAACAAAAAAAAATGCTATAAAAAAAAAAAAACATTTATCAAAAACACTCGCTGAGAGGGGCAATTCATTCAGAGGCCGGAGAAAAGAAATATCATCAATATTTGACATTGTTTTATGGGGAAGGTACTTGATTTCATCCCGCGATGCTCAAAATGACCACAAGCAATCAATTACTGTGGTCAAGATTTGTGTACATTTCTGTTTTAGCGTTTTTCTTTCTCTCTCTCTCTCTCTCTTTCTTTCTTTCTTTTTTTTTTTTTTTTTTTTGCTTTTTTGCTTTTTTGTTTTTTTGTTTGTTTGTTTCTATTTCTGTTGCCTAGTTCCCACTCTGGTACTGCATCTGTCAGTTAACCCTCTACATTAATGGGATAGTCTATGTAAAATGTTGTGGGGATGTTGTAGGAGCATTGTGAACAACGCTGGTCATCCAACAAAGGCCACGGAGCAAGGGGTGGGGCGATGATGTGACAGTATGTTGCAGGCCGCCCCTATAAAGCAGCAACAGCTCTGGTGTGTGTGTGTGTGTGTGTGTGTGTGTTTGTGTGATTTGTGATGGTGGAAGACTAATAAAGTGGTTGGCGTGCCACCCTGCTTCTTTTGCAAGATCAATTTGTTCACGTATGGAAGCATGTTTTATGAATGATGGAGACCTCCTTAGGCCATCCATATACCTGAGCCCAGGCGTCACCGCGGGCCCCTCGACACCAGGAGGCTGAGATCCGGCAATCCTTCTTGTTTGCAGCACAATATATTATGGCTGAGAAGCAAAGGGAGAGCAAGGCGACATCCTCCACTTACTGCTGAGAACAACAGAAAATACTTAATGACATAGTGATCTCCACCTAGATGCTTCCGGAAAATAAGCGAATCGCCGCATCACCCCTATATGTGACTGACTACAAAACCTCACAGAAAGTCATCAAGGCTGCTGACAATACCCCGTTTGGGTTCAGCGCTGTGCTAAACGACTGGGGAACAGACGGTGGGGAACGGACGGTGGGGAACGGGCAGTGGGGTGGGGGGGGGTGGGGGGTACCTTTTAACTTTTAATGGATTCGCCGGCATAATTTTTATTAAGAGTTTCTGCTCTCTTTCTCTAAAAATGACTGAAAACTGTGGTATTCATTTGCCTGACCTGTGATCTCAGGGAAGATGGGATTTTTTTTTTCTTTTTAAAGCATCTGTTTGCGTAATGAGAATACTTTAGCATATTTAATGCGGCTGGGCGCTGGATGTATTCAGCAGGTAATGGTGTGTTTGTCTAGGTGATGAAGTGCTACCTCCATCTCAGCGACACTGTTGAACCTCGGCGTTAAAAAAAAAAAAAAAAAAAAAAAAAAAAGAAAGAGAGAAAGAAAAAAAAGGAAGACCGCAAAAAAAGAAGCCTCGGCGCTAAGCATTTATTTATTCTGCTTCAATTTTTTAAAATACTCATTACAATTATCCATTTTTTTTTAATGTTCTGGGAAATGTAAAATAGCGTTTCAGACGAACGGGGAGCCGAGCCCTTTTTTGTTCCCGCTCTCGGGCTCCTCAGCCAAGCGCGTGTCAATATGAAAAATCAGATGCTGGTGTTTTTGTATTCGGAGATCACGGTTGCGGAGATCATCTGACGCTTCCATGGCATTTTGAAACGAGGAGATCGTATATAAAGATGTCACGAGTTCTGCCTCCTGCGGAGAAGGTTGAAAGAGAAAAGTAGAACAGAATGAGTACTTGGCAGAGTTTTCTGAGAGCGATGAAATGTAAAAAGGTTTGCCTTTATTTTTTTGCTTAGATTAAAATAAAAGAGAGGAGAGAGAAAGCTTGATTCTTGTACTTTTAATCTGAACTTGGAGATTGATTGACTTAGGCTGTCAGTAAATCAAGAGCTGTCTTGACAGGAATCTTCTTTTATGATAATCATGTGTCAGGAGAGAGAGTGAAAGAGAAAAACAGGGGGGAGAGAGAGCGGGAGAGAGAGAGAGAGAGAGAGAGAGAGAGAGAGAGAGAGTGAGAGCTACCTACCAATCGCTCTCTGAAACACTTGTATTGGTGCTGGAATCGGAGTGAGTGTTTAATGCTCTCTCTCATCTCACTGCAGAATGAGAGAAAGAAAGAAAGAAAAAAAAAGACCTGTAAAGGAAAAATGTGCTAT
>NC_044496.1:11281271-11288771 GCF_902362185.1 Chanos chanos | reverse complement strand
TCACTCACACACACACACACACACACGCACACACACACACACACACACACATTTAGATGACTCAAGAGAGGCCTGGATCAGAACACACACACACACAAGCACACATTCACTTACAGGGTGTGCGCACAGTCAAACAAAAACAGGGTTCTCACTGAGGGACTAGCATGAATAGTGCAAGATCCTAAAACACATGCATGCTTTAACACCGACACTTACACATAAATACACACTTTACACATTCCTGTGGACATTACAAAAGATCCTGAAACACATGCATGCCTTAACACCGACACTTTCACATAAATACACACTTTACACATTCCTGTGGACATAACAAAACATCCTGAAACACATGCATGCCTTAACACAAACACTTACACATAAATTCACACTTTACACATTCCTGTGCACATTACAAAACATCCTGAAATACATGCATGCCTTTACATCGACACTTACACATAAATACACACTTTACACATTCCTGTGGACACACAAAAAGAACTATTACATTTCAAAGTTTTTGACCCCTGTCCAGTATAATCTCTCCTGACTTACAGCAAACTACATTGTGAAGTCAGATTTCCCTTTTGGTCATTGAATGCTTAGGTATAGAGAGTGTAAACCATAGATTTATCTATATTCTCTGGGATAAGTTCTCTAAAGCTCTTGTAAAAATGACAGTCAATATCTGCCATGGATCATCAAAGTGAGTAATTGCTCTAATTAATACCCATAGGCTGTTGAATATTGATGTACCAGTGGGGACTGGGCTGGAATCTTATTGGACAGTACAGAGGTGCAGATTTTCAGAGTGGATGGCACAATATATGTCCGTGTTTGCAGAATGATGTTTGGGATGTTCAAATGAGTGTATCTGTAAGGTGTGTAATTGTTTAGGTATAGGATTAGTATGAAGCAGTTCATATGGCCACACACACACACACACACACACACACACAGCTTCAGCTTGCAGCCTTGTCTGGTTTTTTTGTTCAGTAGTTAAGAGGCTGCTGCATTGAGAAACCTGTCCAAAATGTCTGGACTTATTTCATGTTGATACTCCAGCCATTAGCTCACTCTGACCTTTAGGACGATCTCCCTTTGTCACATTCACACTGCTCCACTGTGCGTGTGTGAGTGTGTGTGTGTGTGTGTGTGTGCGTGTGTGTGCGTGTGTGTGGCCATATCAGAATCTTGATCATTTGCTAAAATTTTGATCATAGGAAAATTAACTCATACATTGCTAAACAAAATATATTGGTAAACAAAAGCATGTTCATTAATATATCCCAACCATATTGCATGAGTTTAACCCGCTCTCTCTCTCTCTCTCTCTCTCTCTCTCTCTCTCCCTCTCTCTCTCTCTTTCTATCTCTCTCTACCCCCCCCTCTCTCATGCACACACGCACACATGCACACATGCACATACGTGCACACACGCGCGCGCACGCACACACACACACACACACGCACACACACAATGTTTGTGATGCCTCTTTTCTTTCTTTTTTCCCCCTCCTTTTTCTAATCCTTAGTAATTGGAGATTAATTCAGCAGACGTCCAGAGAAATCGATACAGAATTAATGAAAGGAAAGAGGGAGTCATTAAAAGCAATAAAGAGGGAGGTTATGATGAAGATGGCATCAGTGGCAGACAGAGAGAGAGAGAGAGAGATAGGAGGAGAGATAGACAGAGAGAGAGAGAGAGAGAGAGAGAGAGAGAGAGAGAGAGGTTAGACAGACACTGGGGAGAGATGGTGTCACTCCAGCGCTGTCATAAAGATGACAAAAACTAAATTAAACCCCATTAAACGTTACTGAGTCAGTGTATGACTATGGCTGGGTCACCCATTAAGAACATGCAAATGGAATCCACTTTTAGGCTCTATAGTAATTGGAAAACAGAATTCCATATTTGTATTCAGGAAAATGCGTGCTGTCTGTGGAAATATTTTGGTTCTTAATGAATAAACCCACGAATGAACGTCTAGAAGGAAATCTGTGGCGACTTCTATTTCATAACATAAGGGACCCTGAATGACTCTTCACATTTCAATGTCTGTGGATGGAGCCTTTTAAAAGCAGTCACTCGCTCTGTTATCCATATGGAACACACTACAACAGCAAAGAATTCTACTGTAGTTCCACATATATTTTCCGCTATAAACATCGTTCAGATATTCCACTCAAAGAAAGTTGTCCTCCTCTACATAACAACCCAAATTCTTCTGTCAATATTCTCCCTGTTCTGAGTGTAACCAAAACTTAACTGTGCGTGTCAGTCATGAGGTACTTTTTTTCCACCTTGAAATATTTTTTCATGCGCTTGCTTTTTACACTTGTATCTGTTCACTATTTATCTGCTAGTACACAGACAGAATAGCCTCAGAGCCTCTGTTGCTTCTAATGTTCACTCAGTCAACATAAAGCTGCCAGACGGATAGAAAGCAGTGGCTGGTGTGCTTTGCTTTAATGGGGAATGTGCTGTGGATGTGGGTAATGCTGTTGGATAAATGATTATTGATCAGATAAAGGTTGAGATAATCATTAGCTTTCATCCACTCCCTCTGACCTTTCTGCCTTCTGCGAGACACCACATCCGACTTCTACATATGATGACTTGAGCATCTGACGCACAAAGAGATGGAGAGAGAGAGAGAGAGAGAGAGAGAGAGAGAGTGTTGAGTGAGGGAAGAATATAACAGTTGAGGTAGGAGCTTGAGCATTAGTTTTCAGAGAGGTTCATTCTCTCTCCCTCTCTCTCACGCTCTTTTGAGTGGATGCTGGAGGTGAGCAAGCAGAGTTGACTTTATTATTAAGTTATGTTAAGTCAAATACAGTGCTACAGTGCAGTTTTTTTGGTTTGTTTTGGTTTGTTTCTGGAGGGGCAGGTGGCAGCTGACCTGCTGACATGGCCGACTTTTGAACAGCTGATGAAGAAAAATGGAATTAAAGTTAGTTAGTTGTGAAGTTGAACAATGTAATCCATCTAAACTTAAACAAAGATTTTTGTAACTTATGCTTGGAACCATTTTGGTGCATCCAGCAAAGAGAATACACATTTCAACATTTCCCACTGTATTTAAAAGTTCAGCTTTGGAAGGAGAATTGTCCTAACAAGCACTATTAGTGTCTCAAATTAAATAAATAAATAAATAAATAAATAAATAAATAAATAAATACAAGGATTCCTCTGGGTTGCAAGTCAGCACCTTTAAAACATACTGTGTTTTTTTTAGACTTTGAACAACTTTTAAATGTAAATAAGATGAATCAGATTCCAAATGTGGAATTGATAACTTTGACCATGTTGCATTTGCCACATCTGAAACTATGAAAAAATCTGTTTGCTGGCAAGAGGGCATCTTACAAGTTCATGTCCAGAAAAGAGGAACAGAGAGAGCTCGGGCATCCTACATCCAATTCTGGGCCTGAACCTGCAGGAGGACAGAAATCCACTCAGGGACTGGTCGGAATAGGTCAGGAGGGGACAGAGTCCAGCCCAAATAATGCTGTCCTGAGCGGAACCAGCGAAGAGGGCAGAGATGATACAGGACAAGGAGAAATACAAGGGGAGGACAGCCAAAAGCTGCTGTAGCAGCAGAGAGTTTATCACAAGATGGCATTTGTATGGAGGATGAGGAGTTTGTTTTCTAATCTCTTGCTTGCAAAAGAAAGATAAAAAAAAAATGGCTGTGATACAAAAGCAAAGGGTACAAGTCAAGAAGTACAAGTCAAGCACTTTTCTTCCAGACCATCAACTGTTTAGAATCGCTTAGATATATAATAAAAAGGAAAATTGAAGGGTCTTTTTTGTACATCAGGAATTGTATCATTTAAAGAAAATAGTTCAAAAGCTGAGGTAACAAATTACTTCTTTGTTTTCGGCAGACGGTTAGATAAAATATCGCTGTGTGCGTGAACTTAGAATGGGAACTCTTTAAACAATGCCAGGGCATGTCAGAAAAGAATGAGGCTTTTTCAAGTGATCAGACAGAAGCTAATAAATGTAACACAAGGACAACAGTCACACGGTGATGCTAACAATGGAGTCCATTTGAAGAGGGAGAGCGTCGGATAGTCACAGGAGTTTGTCTAATAGGGCTACACATTTAACTTGTTTGGCATCTTGGTTTAAAAAAAAAAAGGATGAAAAGGTTTGTAAGGATCACTTCAGAGTTGAAAAGTAATTGTGGTCTTTTCAGAGTTATTTTTTTATATGATTCCCATGTTGTTTTGGAGAATATTAAACTGGGAGTGGACCTTTTTTTTGGGATTCTGGTTCTCACTAAAGTTTTGTTACTCACTTGACTAAAATTTGTGATGTGGCTGATATCTGGGGAAATGAGTTAAGTAAGGAAAGTGGGTAAAAACGGAGCAGACTAGTGAGAATTTCAACTCTTTTGTAAGACTCTGCAAAATGTATTCTGATTCAATACATCAACCCAATATTTTTAAATCTCTGATCATAGCTTGGCAGTACACCAGTTTTATAAAATGTGTTCATCCCACAAGTGCATATTGGCATTTTGGTATTTTAATATGATCAATATGTTTGGAAATCTCTTTTTTTTTCTTTTTTTTTTGTTTCAAAGATTTTTTTTTTCTTTTTAAGAAAAGAGGCAGCCAGTTTGTAAGCTCCTAGCAGCAGTGGTGGGATTGTGGGAAAGTACAAATTAGATAATTATGCCGGTAGAACACTACCAGTGTCACCAGGGGCATGGCCTGATCAATGAAAACTGTGGAGATTGAAATAATGGAACTGCAAAATGTAATAGCATCCACAGAAAATCATAAAGTTCTCTAGTCCAAAAAAGAAAAGAAAAGAAAAGAAAAGAAAAGAAAAGAAAAGAAAAGAAAAGAAAACAACATCCTTTAAGGACCTGTTGGGCACTGATCCTCTTATGAGTCCAGAGTGTAGTGCAGATGGAAGCCCCAAGCTAAAGTTCTTCTTGGCAAGAGCACGACTATCCATATTTTAAGTTCAGCTAATGAAGGGAGTTGATTAGTCCTGTTTAGATACATCAACAGGCAGAGCGACATAGGAATACATACTGAGGACCAGAGCTGGTATGGAAATGATGAGGTCATCATGGTTTTTATAGTCACCTGTGAACCATGTTGGACAAATCCAATGCACATTTTGAAAAGGCACTGGCTTTACCAGAGCCCCATGCTACCCTGCAGGGCATGGCACCAGGAATTGATGTCTACCTATTGAATTAAATAAGGCTTTTTGCATGTTTTGCTGGTAGCCCTCAATGACAGCTTGTCTGGAAGGTCTCTGTAACTGAGCTGTAAGAGGGTAATTTAAGATCGGGCAGCTTGTTGCTCTTAGGGACAGATCACAAGGTACTCTTGAGGCCTGTGGTCATCAGGCCAAGAGCTGTGATGGCACAGGTCATCCGTTATGAGCTACTGTGCACCTAACAAGTTGATTGCAGTTACATTTATTTAATGTGGGACGCTCTGGACTTCTCTAGTGTGGGTGGTGGATACAGGTCTTATTTCTGTACATCATTCAAGGGCTTACTGTCATGATAAGGGACAGGTATCGTGACCCTGAGGGTGTACTTAAAGTTAAAATTTATCCACGCGCTCCTTTTAAGGTTGGCCGAAGTACACACCAGGTACGTTGCCTATCTAACATGCAATTGCCTGTACCAAACAAAACATGTGCTCCTATGATTTTCAGTACCCAGCAGTGAAAGTGTGGTTCAGGTCTCAGTTCATGCTGACACACTGTTGGATGTGTCTGGAGGGGCAAACTGTGGGCTAAAGGGTTAGTGAAGCCACACTTCATTTTGTGCGCTGCAGGACCTGACCTGAGATACATGGTTTCTGCAGCTTCTCATCTTGGGATGTGGTTGGTGAATCAGGTCAGGATGTGGGTGGAAAGGTCTGGCCAGGCACTGAGAGGAGAGTGGAGAGAGACGTTATGGCCAGAGGACAGAGGAGACTCTTTCCTCAGACACAGGCTTCATCATGACCTTTATGGGGCTGAACGTCCTGGCTCAGTATTAGCTATGGTGGGTGCTGTGAATCTGGATTAATATAATATGGATGGAAAAAACTTGAAGTGAGAATTATAAATGTCTATGAAAAAGTACTTTTTTTGTATGTATTATGCAAGGTACATACTACACAGCAAAATTTACTGAGTTGATTTTCCAGTGTTAAGCAAATAGAGAGTTGAATTGACACTGTAAAAATACCATTTAACACTAAAGGAATCAATTGCAAAAGAGAGTTGGTGTCAATGAGAGGGGCTGGAGATTCAACTCATACTACAGAGTTATGAAACCAGTGTAGCAAGTAGATGACACTTTCTGGTGTTAAGCATTTTTAACTATGCATAGAGTTATTTTAATACTGCATCTGAGTGTTAAATTAACACTGCAAAGATTGGGACAAAAGAAACACCAGCATAGTATTAAAATGAACTCTCTCAAAGTAGATTTAACACTACAGAGTTTGCTGTGTACACACAGAATTCTGTAGAGGCCACTGTCAATTAAAAGAAGGACTGCGAGCCTGAAGTGGAGGATATTGGAGCAGGTAACTCCTTTGTGTCTGTACTAACTCCCACTTGTCTATACTATGTATCCTATCTGTGATCAGCGGGCATCTATGTGGGGGGGGGGGGGGGGGGGGGGGGGGGGGGGGGGGGGGGGGGTTGTGTTTTATTTTCTCCCTTGCTTTTTGTTGCTACAATCTGTTTTCATTATTTTTGATGAGGTATTCTTTAAAACTTCTTTTATTTTGTGGGTTTAGATACAGTAATACATAAATACCAGACTAGGCCAAAGACTAAGCCAGGATATTAAGTGCAGAAAACTTTAGTCAAATCTAGGATTTGACTGGACTTTCAGTTTCACACAGGAAAGAGCAACATGGATATTTTGTGTTTTCTGATCTATAGGAATGATGTTTTGCAGCTGGGTGGGAGTAATTTTCTATTATTTTATTATTATCATTATAACTATTACTATTATTATTATTATTGATGTTGTCTGTCTGTCTGTCTGTCTATTTTGTTCACTTTCCTCTTGATTTGCCGTAATGGCAATGACTTGAGCTAATAAAGATTTTGAGAAAAAATCTCTTTCTCTCTCTCTCTCACACGCACACACACACACATACATAGAATCCACACAGACATGCACACACCATTAAGTGTAAATGAAAATTCAAATTAAGTCAGTCTTTATTGACTGTAGTGCTCTGATGTAACTGAAATGACCCCCTCGCTAAAAACAAATGAGGCTATTTTTTTGTTTGTTTTTTATTTGTTTGGTTTTTTTTAAGGAGAAAATCTTCAAAATGCGCACATACACATCTACTAAAGCAAACAACTCCTATTCATTTAGTACATGTAAGTGTGTGCTACCTCACATCATACACCTCCAGATGACTTCAAACTGACAAACATTCTTCACCCATCATCTCATTTTATTTATTATTATTATTATTATTATTATTATTATTATTATTATT
>NC_044496.1:11261271-11276271 GCF_902362185.1 Chanos chanos | reverse complement strand
CACACACACACATGCACACACACACACACACAAAACGTTCAACTCTATGACAACAACTACAGCTGGTGTCATTCCACTGCACATCTTTTTAAAAAAACGAATGAATGAATGAATGAATGAATGAATGAATGAAGTTTATCAGGAAATCTTTTTTTTAAACAAATTGGACTTTTCCCTTTGGATTTCTAACCATTTTTTTTCTTCATTGATAAATGGAATATGTTTATATGTTTTTACATCTCAAGCATAGGGATGCCCTTAAACAAGAGAAGCATGTGAGTTTTATTTCAGTTACCTCATTACATCTTGCTGACAAATACATGAATGACATCAGTGCCACAGCCCATATATGTATATAGCAACGGGAATAAGGTTAGTCACTGGCTATGTAAAAATGTGCATCTCTCTCCTTTATCTCTGAGACTCTGTGCTATGTTTATGGGGTCATGGATGATGGAAAAATGGTCTACAGTATGTGTTTGTTTGTTTCGCGTGAGTCGTGTGTGTGTGTTTAAGTGTGTGTGTGTGTGTGTCTGTGTGGTGTGTGTGTTATGCAGACTGGCAGGAAGCATACTCTGGCCACTAAAACAGTGTCACTTCTCATAGCATCTGCCCTGTGCCTCAGGGATGCTAATCTCTGGGTTGAGAGAGAGAGGGAGAGAGAGAGAGAGAGAGAGAGAGAGAGAGAGAGAGAGAGAGAGGATTCTTGGGGTGACACGTTCACATACTCACACTATGAACCGCAGATGTGTGTCTGTCTGAGAATCTGAATGTCTTTGTGTGTATGCTTATTTCTGTGGGCCAAAGGTGAACCTGATGTCATTTGACTATGCATATACGTATGTATATCTGAAGTATCTGATGTAAACATGTAGTAGTAATTGAGCTGAGCTATGGTGATTCACTGAGAGGAATAATGTGGGATATCACGACACAGTGTTTTGGTTGTGTTCAGCTGTATTGGTTGTGTGCTATTGATTGTCTACAGTTGTGTGGGTATGTGTGGTAAGGTTGTGGAGTTATGTATTAGACTATGTACTTTTACACAGTTTTAGACTGATTCGGATAATGAGTTACATATTTAACATTACAGCCTATATTGTACTACTCATATCCTCAAATACACTCAACAAACCCCAAGGGGTGGGAATGGACCACTGTTTTTCTAGAAACACGGATATCCCCACCCTCTCTCTCTCTCTCTCTGTCTCTCTCTCTCTCTCTCTCTCTCTCTCTCTGTTTCTCTCTTTCTCTCCCTCTACCCTACTTAGACTTGAGGTGGAATTGAGGAGCTGATAACATCAGCATTTAAATAAACGCTAGTGGAGTGAGGTGTCTGACAAGACAGAGAGAGAGTACAGTATAGAACTGCTGTAACTCTTGTGTTTTCACTCTTTCTCTCTTTCTGTGCACATTTCTCTCTCTCTGGCCACAGAATCTTATTTTTAAATACCATTCACTGTCTCTGTACACTATGTCTTTCTTTGCCACTGTTGGAGAATACTTGCTGGTTCTCTCTGAATATTTTCATCTCACACTTTCTCCTTACGGCTGTGTGCTCCAGCAGTTGAACTTCTAATAATAAGATCTTTCTTTCTTTCTTTCTTTCTTTGTCCTGTACTGACCTTGACAATTTCCTCCTGTCTTCCATATTTCTATTTTTTCTATGGCTGTGCATACCATTCTGCTTAAATCCCTGTTCGTAAGTACCATCTTGTTATGTTCTCTGTCTCGAACTGATACTGCAAAGAGCAGGTCTAAATGAGTGGTCAATGTTTAGTAAAATGAGGTGGAAGGTCTGCATGAAAGGGGTGTGATTAGTTAAATGAAGAGGAGGTCTAAATAATGAGGGGTGTGGTTATTAAAATACGAGAGTTAAATGATAGAGAGAAGGCTATCAACAGTGTGAGAGCTAATTAATAAGAAATGCTGTTGTAATTTAATAAAGTGATTAATACAGCACGGAGGATGTGTAACACACTGTGACCATGTTATGATGCACAGCACTTCAACCATTTAGGTTAAACACACACACATACACATGCACGCGTGCGCGCACACATACACACACAGCACTGCAACCACTTAGGTTAAACACACACACGCACACGCACGCACGCGCATGTGCACATATACACACAGCACTGTAATGTGAATGAAGTTAGACCTACGTTGCCATTGAAATGAAAAACAGGCATTGTAGAGACATAATTTCTACCACACACACACACACACACACACACACACACGCACATACAGAATGCTTCCACACATGATAAAAAGGACAATAAACTGCTAAAAGACCTCAGAATACATCTAAAGTGTGCGATACATTTACAGTCAAAAACACTGAAAAAAAACTTTATCTCTACATTACTTCATCAGTCTCCCATTCTATTAAGATCAGTGACCCAGTCTGGGCTACACACACTGAAACTCACTTTATACACAAAACACACAACACACATTGAAAAGAACGCTTTTCAGCAGAATTACAAAGCGAGTGAGAGAGACTCAGAAATAAATTAAAAAAAAACTGAATCAGAGCCCCGTGGGCCTGAGGAGGTTCTCTGCCTGCGTCTGCTCTCACTTTTACTAATGTTCTGAGTGTCGGGGAAAAAAAAAAAAAAACAATTATGGAAAAGTGATTTTTGTTTGGTTTAGAATACCAGAGTGAGTCACAGATGCGTAACATCCAAATCAACCCGTGACAACCTTTTATCTTAATGATGTAGCATCCGTGTGTATATACACAGATCTCGAGATCCCTCTAAATACTGGCAGTTATTGAGAGTCGAAGAAACAAATTAAACGGTAGAGGTGAGAGCCAAATGAAGAAATGCTGAAGAGATGCACCTGGTTGAGCCACTGTTTAACAGAGCAGAGGTCTGCTCTTCTCTTCTGAGATTTACTGGGAAATTTTTTAGCGGTGCCACACTCGTTGACGGCGGGCCTTGAAAACATGTTGCCGGGTGTTCTTAGGCCAGCCGAGCTGCTGAAAATCCTTCCTCCCGTTCCCCCAGCTTGGCGCGTGCCGGCGACGTAGGCCTCTACGTGCCACACGGTGTGTAGTGTAGAGAAATGATTATTGTCTTCATACACCGTGGAGAGTGAGAAGAATGGGGTTGTGGGAAACTGGCGGTTGAGTTAAATGAGTAAAAAAAAACAAACAAACAAAAAAAAAAGCGTAGACATAATCGTAGAAGTAATCAAGCGAAATGCTTCTTTATATGTGGGAAAATACATGAAATCACAGGGGGAGTTAAGGGAAGAAAAAAAAAAGAAATAAAAATTCCTCACGGCGAAAAGGTCAGTTTACCTGACAACGGTTTGAATTCAGTCGAGTGGATTCGGAGGTTTTGATCTCACAGGCCATGCAGCAGTAAAGACCTGAGTTATAGTAAAGGACTGACTTAAAAGTAAAAGAGTAAAAGTGCAGTGTTCTGATCTAGTCTCGTTGCATCAGTGTCTTGCATTAACAGTGAATATCACAGAAAAAATGGACAAAAACAGATCTGATTGCACTCCAGGGTGATGTCATTGGGCAAAGGTTTTGGCGTCAAATGACTTAGCTTTCAAAAAAAATTTTCAGTTTCATTCACCTGCAAGAGTATCTGAACTCTCCTCTTCTCTTCTCTTCTCTTCTCTTCTCTTCTCTTCTCTTCTCTTCTCTTCTCTTCTCAATTAGTGCTATTCTATTCTTTGAGTCCATTTTGTAATTACTCACAGTATTCTTTTTTCTTTTTGTTTGCTGTTCTTCTCCTCCTTTCTTTAGCACCGCAGCTCTCTCTCTCTCTCTCTCTCTCTCTCTCTCTCTCTCACACACACACACACACACACACACACTCATACACACACACACACACACACAGACACACACACACACACACACACACACTTTTCCTCCATTTTCCCCCAGTTCAGCTCGTTAAAGAGCATTGCCTACTACCACATTTCCTGAAATGAATCGCAAAGCTCTCTCCGCAGTCCTCCATGGCTGTCATTAAAAAACTGAGTACAATATAAATTTGACAAAGTCTGCCAGTCCAATCCATATGAAAACAAAAGCGTGTATCCAAAGAGCTCACAGTCCTACCACCTCTAAAGGTATGCACGTCACAACCACAAACCAGCAATATGGAACAATGACTGAAATAAACAACCCAAACCATCACTTACTCTTTAAAAAGACAGAATCAGCAGCGGAGTGTGTGCGTGCATGTGTGTGTGTGTGTTTGCGTGTGTGTGTGTGTGTTTGTCTGGTTCTCATTGGGGTAAACATTTGTTCCAGTTGTAGATGTGGAGGAGCAGGAGCATGTATCAGAGTGGGGAAGCAGAAAGCACAGTGACAGCTGCAGCTCATTACAGACACTATTACTGATACAGAGGGCTGCAGGGGGAAATTCCTCCTTCCAGGGAAAAGCAGTTCTGTTTACCATACACACCGCCTCCCATCAGAACCCTCTCATACACACGCACACACACAGACTCACACACACACACACACACACACACACACACACATACACACACACATACACACACACACATTCATACGCTAAGCACTGCAGACACAGGAACAGACCAGACAAACAAACACACGTGAGGAATTACACGCACACATACGTGCATCAACAAAATGTTGCTAAAGCAGACACATGTATTCTCTCTCTCTCTCTCTCTCTCTCTCTCTCTCTATTAAACACACACACACACACACACACACACTTGTGTAGATAGACACACAGGCATAAATGTTCCTTTTCTTGCGAAGATTCACTTATACGTACTCCGTCTTACAATTTCTCTCACATTTCCATTTATAAGATGTGGCATACGACAATAACACACGCGCACACACACACGCACACACTCACCCAGCCTTAACTGATTCACAATTCACAGTATTACTTTGCCTCGGTGAGTCTAGGTAGACACATCATTAGCACATCTCTTCAGACTGAATGTGATTTTGCTTTTCTTTGTGAAACTCTCACACCAAGCCACCCAGTCAGTATGATTCTTATACACCTCCCTCTAGATTCTCATCATTATCATCTCTGAGCACCTTTTCTGCCGTTCAAATGAGTCACAGGTGCTTAGAAGCACAGATTTTCGAAGATATGTTTTAAATACATATTGTGTTCATGCGAGTGAGTTCAAAATTGAAAATGACAAAACTACAATTTTAAGCATTATTTGAAAAAATGCTCACTGCCCCGCTCAGAATTGTGATATTACACTTTGCGTTGTTCTGACATGGTAGAAAGCATCTGTCCAGAGATGACTCCTCTTTCAAAACATATTGTTTCAGCTATCAAAGTCCCTGATTGTTGATATCACAAGTATATTAATATGCCAGTTGTGCACATCACACATATTGCCTCCAATGCAACTGCAGTTCACTATTATTTTCTTGCTAAATTTTAAACTGGCAGGTGTAAAAAAAATTCATATACATCCTCAAGTGTTGTTTTGAAACACAGGCTAGCTCTGTCCTTGTGTTTTTATTGGACAAGGGAATTATGAAGTTCTTATCATCTTTTTCAACGATTTTTGCTGAAACAGAACAATATCTGGAGGCAACTGACAAAAAATGCATCAGAAGCCCTTAAGGTAATGTGAGGCAGGGCCTCTCTACCTGTGGAGATAGTTCCTTCTCCTCTCATCTGTGGATCTCCCACCCCTCTTTCCATCACACTGACACACACACACACACACACACACACAATCACACACACACGCACGCACACACACACGCGCGCACACACACACACACACACACACTTTCTCAGACTCACAGACCTACACTGTTACTTCTGGGTCCAACCTGATCTCTAATAAGTTAATGTATTAATTTCTACAGCCCCTCTCTCTCTCAAAAACATAAATCAAAGACAGTGGAAAAAAAAAAAAAAAGCACCTGGTGTTTTGACTGGTGCCACCCTCTTTGACCTCTGCCAATTTTTATCTCATTTTGCTTTAACTTTGTAGATCAGACTTTAATTTTGAAGCGGCTCTCTTGGACAGTGATGAATTGGGTACATCAAGGAGGGCTTAAATTACCCTCTCCCTGGTGGCAGGGGATCGGAGAGCGGCGGGGTGGACAAGGGGGATGGACGGGACAGGGTGGGGGAGGGGGGGGGGTCTCTGTGACCTAGTAACAAACAGAGAAAGAGGGCTGGTCAGCACTTGGCCTCTCAACCCTGCAAGCTAGCACACAGCAAGAGTGAGGGTGGAGGATGCCAGGTGGGAGAAAGAGACAGAGAGAGAGAGAGAGAGAGAGAGAGAGAGAGAGAGAGAGAGAATCTGCACTCTGCCACCTAATGTTCCACCTCTGCAGAAGGCGTGCAGAAGTGTAGGCTGAAAGGTGTTATTTTGAGATAGATGGAAGAGTACACTCTTTAGAGGGCCCTACTGTAATTTAGTGCTTAAGGATATATGTGGGTGTCATCACTCTGGATGAATAAATTTGAAATAATCCTAAAAGGACTAACTATGATCTGAGCACTTTTACAAGTGAATCAAATACATGATCGTCCCTACCTACTGATATTGACAAAATGTCTGATTGACTAAATGATGACAATATGTGTCTAAATTAGACTTAAAGAGCTGCATTATAAAATTTTAGAGAACTGCTTTTAAAACAAAAACTACTGATTTTAGAATAAATCTTTTTATTAATAATAATAATAATAATAATAATAATAATAATAATCGTTAAAGCAATAGAACTACAGAAGAAGACGTGTTTGTGCGTGAGATTGTGTTTTTCTTGTTTGGGAGGGAGGGGGCGGTGAGTTGCTAGTAGAGTACATGTTTCGCGGGAGCTCGCTCTCCCTCTCCAGACTGCGTGCGCACCAGTGCCCGAGCGCTCTTTACACACGCTACTAGGAACAAGTGTGCCGTGAAGAAGAGAGTGAAGCTCGGCGAGCGCTTTCCCCTCGCCAACGCGATCACCGTGAAATCTCCCCCAGCTTCAAGGCTCACAAATCTACTCATGCACTTCTTCCCATACCAGACGCTAGTCCAGTCTTCCGAGCCCCCCCCCCCTTAAAAAATCACAACTTCCATGTTATGTCTCTCTCTCTCTCTCTCTCTCTCTCACTCACTCTCTCTCTCTCTCTCTATCTATCTATCTATCTATCAATCTCTCTCTCTCTCTCTCTCCACTAAGATTGAGAGGGTACGAATATACCCGTAAACCCGTCTCTTACTCACGAACTGTAAAGTACATTCTCACTTTGCAAGATTTGGTCCCATTGTACGGATATCGCCTGACCTGTTCGACCCTAGCCTTGCACAGCTGATTCGGTCGCCATCATGGGAGTCTAATGCCTGTACCCTGAGGTGGGGTGCAGTGTGGTGAGGGAGTGGTGTTCACAGTGAAGGCAATTATTAACCTTTACGCATAAGAGAGTAGGGTGCGGGTGATGGGCTTTGCGTAAGCCCCTGGCGTGTGTTTGTGTGCGTGAGCTATAGTGTGACACACTACTGGCCGTGCGTTAACAGAGATCTTCCCGTTTCCTTTCTCTCTCGGGCTCTCCCGTAGCAGCTAATTACTGAGCAGCTTCTCATGAGGCAAGCCAGCGAGTATCGATTACATCGAACGGCGTTTTTGTAACATAAAAAAGACTATACTAGTATGATAGACGACGTAAAGAGCTAACAACGGCGTCTTTTCTAATTACTCTCACGCCACACCAAACTGCTCTTAATGATACACTCCGTGTTTTTGAATATTGTCCACACAAAGTACAGTGAGTGCATCTTCATCATTACCGAATTCATCAACTAACAAGTTATGAGATAAATATGTAGATAATCTAAACTGAACCACACCAGTCAGGAAGTGCCATGAAGCGAAACGCTCTATGCGCAATGCGTAAAAGTAAACTCGGCAGGGTTAACTATTAATATTATTAATATCCCAATTTCAGTAGTAAGATCAAGTTTGTGGGTTAAATCAAAACCAATTTAATGTAGTATTGACCATCCTTAGAATACCCTAGAGGCCAAACACGATACGTGTGTCCCGAGGTTACTCTTCAAACTAACAAGATCTAGTCTGTTTAATTTTGGGAGAGTCTTGACGAACTCACAGATTTTGCGGGCTAAAGTTATTCGTTCGATCTGGAAATGTTTCTTAAAGGGAAAATAGTTAAGGAAATAAATGTTGCAGATAACTCTGAAATGTAACCATGAGCGAGGCTTTATCGGGAACTATGGACTAATTTAAATAAAACGGTACAGTGAAAGCCTTAAGGTGCATGATCACCTGAGAGTTAAAAGACAGGGACTGCTCTCAGACGAAAACTTGTCAGTGTCATTTATCAGTGACGCCTGAAATGCGGACTGAAATAATACTAAAAACGTGTTCATTTTATTATGTATTATCCAAGAGGACTGGGTTACTTTTAACTATGAGACCACACTCAAATAAGATAGCGAAATTCACGTTGGGCATTTTAGTCCGGTCTGATCAAGGTCGCACGGTTTCAATAAGTAAAAGCAGCAGGCTATAGTTCTGTTCCCCAAGCGCTCGGTTGATAGGAGTAACATGTTGGGCTTTTTGGGACTGAAAAGAAGGGTTTTGGAGAAATTAAAAGTTCACGCTACAGTGTTTTAAAAGTTAGTTGTCTTACTACCCAGTATTTCCAAATGACGTCGATACCGTCTTTTGATTGAAAAACAAACGACAATGCGTGAAACTAATTTCACATCACTTTGAAACAGAGCATTTCTTCCGTAAAGCGCAAACATTTTTTTTTTTTATCACAGGTGATACAGAAAACTTTTTGCAATGAAGATTTTGGAAAATTCTGAGAAGAATGAAATAAAAACAAACAAATCAAAACATACACAAAGCAGGGAAATTAACTAAAGATATTTTAAAGTCCAAAAACACATCAAAGAGGAGATGTTCGTATGTACACAAGGGAATACTAGGGAATAAAAACAGCGCTCGTTGGGACACTGCTAATTGGTTTATATGAATATTTTATCAAATCCAGAAATATGGTTAATTTTCACTGATTAATTTGAAGTTTGTGCCGAAGACTCGAGGAGGAATACTATCCTGTCTCAGTGGAAGAAAGTGTGATGTGATATGAAATGTCCGGTTTAGAAGTCCCTGTGTGATTTGTCACATGAATAATCAAGCTAAGGTATACTGCAGACTTACTGTATGGGTCACCGTCATTTTGACTTCGCTCCCCAAAGTAGCCAGCAAACATTCACAAACTTTAAATAAATAAATAAATAGAAAATTTAGCAGTTGTAATAGTTTATTCGCTGCCGAATAGCATTGCAAAAAAAGTTTATAGATTTCAGTGAGTTGCCAGTCCATTTGGAGCTCACAGATGCATTTTAACGTGCCGCAAACAACTTGTACTTGAGTGTACAAGAATGAAAAATTGAAAAATTCAGAAAGGGTTCAGATTTTTTCATTATTTACTTTTCATTTATTTATTTTGTCCTTTTCAAAGCCTCATATTTAGCTGTTGAGTAATGAGGGCAAATCCATCCATCATGCACTCTCTCTATTCTCCTCTCTGTCAAACCATGACTGTCATTCGCTGTCTGTCAAACTCTTGATCTCTAGCCCGCTCTCTATCCTCTCGAATGAGATTTTCATTTTAAATAATTACATTTCGACAAGAGAGAGTTTTCGAGTGTTCCGAAGTAAGTTGTCCGGCAGGAAAAAAAAAACTGTCCAAGTCTCAAAAAAATGCGGTGGTTAAATGGATTTAGATGAATGATGCACTAATGCATCAAAACGTGTGACTCGCATTACTGCTGAACGCAATTACATATGGACTATCATTACTGTCAGTTATTTAGTATGAATAACCCATATCCTAAAAGAGCACACCCACGCACACACGTGTGTGCATGTATGTGTGTGTGTGTGTGTTTATATATATATATATATATATATATATATATATATATATATATATATATATATATATATATATATATATATATATATATATATACATATACACATAACGTCTGTAAGAGAGCAATTTGTTTATATCATTAAATCTGCAGGATGTGCAGGTTGTATTACGCAAATAAATGCGCGTTTTCCAGTTGAAAATATTTAAATCGTAAAATATTTTCTAACTGTGGAAACAGACACTTTAAATAGTAGCCTATCATAACGTTAATATGAACATATCCCCTGTGTCTGACTATACATAGTTAAGTACAAAGTCTAGCGCTAAAACCAAGAGTACTCATCTAGCAAATTTACACACCATTTTAGAATAGGCTAAATAATCCGGTAATATTTCGTATGGTATTTTAAAAATGCGTTGAAAATGCAGTTTAAAATGCAAAAAGATGCAATTTACGTAAGAAAACAGAGAAGAATTTCTCTCCTTCTCCAAAGAGTCAGAGTTTATGAAACTGTTGATAAACTACATGTCAGGCGCCACGCCTGGCCTGCAACGTGCATGATCTTATTTTAAAAATTTAAAAATGGAAAGTTGCTTAAAAACTCACAACTTAGAACCCTACAAGGAGTGGCCTGCTGTTATAAAGATTAAGAAAAAACGAACCAGATGAGTAGAGGCATTACGACTGCTTACATACACACAAATAACCGGACGATATGAGAATTTTACATTTACATATAGATATTTTTACGAGATGCCTTTATGTCCACTCCGAAGCAATCTAGCCTAGCTATTTCAAAGAGGTAAGTCGCATAGCCTACCTTTTCATTCCAGAGAATAAAGTAATGCTCTCTCTGCTCTTGGATTTGATAGGTGACGATATCTTAAATAAGTGAATTAGACTACTTTCAAAACATAGGTTTAAAGCAAATACTTAAATGATATTCTGTGTGACTTAAAAGTAATCTCTGAGGCTAAGACGTTAAACACGGGAGAGTGGCTTATGTGGATCATGCACTCATGATGAAACACACGCTTTCTCTCTCGTGCGCGCTCTCTCTCTCACTCTCTCTCTCACTCTCTCTCTCACTCTCTCTCTCTCTCTCTCTTTCACTAACACACACACACACACACACACACACACACACACACAGCCTTTTTAGAAAAGCCATCAGAAAAAAGTGATCGTAGCCGTTTACATCGTTTTTGTATTACTTTCATTCGATTCCTTGCTGTCAAAAAGGCCTAGCTGTTCTTCTTAAAAAAAATCTTTCAGCATCCGCGATTATTCATTGCCCTTTCTGAAGATACTCCATGTGCCTTATTTTATGTCCCTAAAGAATCTAAACGACTGACGTAAAAAGCAAAGGAAATCACTAACTCACTAAATAAGGTTATTTCGGATTCTTGCACCAATGCGCAAAGACCATGTGTGTGTTGCTGGAATCTCAGTCTGAAAGATTCTATCCAAAGCAACGCGGCTTAAGTCTTCAGCAGAAATGGAGTTTAAGTAGCCTACTGAGGTGAGGTTGATTTTGCATGGAAATACGCCGACATTTACACAGAGAATCTGCCACTAAACTCACAACAACTGTTATTGCTTAAACCTAGTTACCTCACCAAAATTCAGGTTCGGTTACTTCTCCAGAAAAGAAAACCCCTCCAAACCCTACATTTGACATATATATGAAAACAAAAACCAAAAAGAAAAGTTTTATACGTCTTAGTTCACGCAATTTTCACGCGACGACTGGGAAATGACATTTGCTTTAACTGAATAACTTCTTGTTACTACAAATACACATCACGTCGAGGTTGAAACCCCGTTGAAATACTTCTCATTTTGTTGCACAACTACCTAGACCTAAAAATATACGTGGATAAATTGATTTAAAACAGACAGCTCTTCAGGAGTGATTTAACTAGTGGCGTAAGAACAGTCATTAGTCCGTTCTAGTATCTCGGGACTTTCTGGTCTTCATAAACTTATAAATGTATAGAAAAACAATATTTTGAGAAGTTTTAGTATAGACAAAATCTCATAGAGAGAAAAATATACAATGTCGGAAAAAGCCTGTCTTTGAGTGGCACTAATGGAAGCATCAAACGACTGTAACAAATCTTATTGATGGTCAAATATATTTATTGTTATTATCATTTTTACAACTGAGGGCGAAAAGATCCATCCTTTTGCAATTGCAACAGCCTTTGTTTCTAGAGAAAGAAGTTGACCATCCTTAAAGCGACTCCGCGCGGAGACTCATCTGTACTGTCTCTTAGTGAGAGTGAATGTGTGTCTATGAGTGTGCGAGAGGGTATTGTCGTTGCAAATGTGCTGCGTGTGTGACACTGATGGATGCGCCATTGGTTAGACGGACAGATGCTTGGGCGGATCTAACGGCATGCAGTCCTCTGGCGGCACACGCAGCAAGTCTGGGCAGAAACATCCCGAATCAGTGACAGACTGGTCTTTCACGTCCCCCCTGCGCACGGAAAAGGAGATTCTGGCTTTATCGAACGACTCGACGAAGGTTCCTCTCGCCCCTTCTACAAGGGCTCGATGAGAATCTCATCTCGGTCACAGATATTCCCGACTATTGACTTTGCGTAAGAGAAGACACAACACGGAACGAGGCAAAGGCACAGGACTTGTATATATTTGGTAGAGGAGGCAGAATTGACAACTCACTGACTACATGTTTTGCAAGAAAATAATTTGCCATTAGGCTACCCCTCAACGCTGGCTTTCAAAGAGGGAGAGGACCAAAGCATTTTAAACCATAAAATTATTTAAATTACACGGACAACTTATTTACTACCCCACTGAAACGAGTTTAAATTGCTTTCTGTCTCACAAAAAAGGAAGAAAATAGCAGCAAAATCTGAGACCGACATCTATTCAGAGAGGTGCTGAGTCTTAAAAAATGGGAATATTTGGAGAATATTGATCTTACCGTTAAAAAGTCAAAGCTTCTTTTCCATTCTGTAGCTAGTGAAAAAAGAAAACATTTGATACGGATTTTTGTGTGACTTTTGAAGCGAAGAAGGCATCTTGGAGCAAAGAACGACACGTCTGATTCGCTGTTGCTGTTTTTAAATACCTGCTTGGAGCCACACAAAGAAAAAGGGGGAAAGTACTACTAGCAGCCAAGAAAGTGTTTGGCAATAGCTACTGATCCATAGTCTCTCCCCTCTCTCTCTTAGCAGCTGAGACACGGCGCGGCGAGTCCATCCCTCCTTTCTGATGTGCATTATTACAACAAGGAATACCCAATCAAGCACGTATCTCATCGATTCGGACTGCTCTCGGGTGGATTTTTTGAACGCGCTTGAACAAAATAAGCCAGCGAGCCAGCGCGCCGGCGACAAGTCTGTCCATCTCTTCCTTCAGCTTGCGTCTTTTCCTCCATTTACCTGTGAAACAGAAAAAAAAACGGACATTTGAAAACAAGCAGAGGGGTGACTTGGGAATCTTTTGGGATTTTCATATTGTGATTTAGGCGACGCACTGAGGCAGTCCCGCTGGTTTTCTTCAATTGCATTGCGACTATCGGAGCAGATTCCTCATGGATAACGCAGTTAATGAAGCGATTGAGTGAGTATGTTCTCTGCTATACACACTAACACTTTCACAGACCGTTAGAAGATCGAATTTTACCTTTTCAAGGCGGCATCCGGCAATAAGCGTTTTTTTCAGTCTGAACCAACCACCTCAATACTTGTCTTCGAGAAGCTCGATTCTTACCTGATTTTGTTATCTATTTCGCTTTAGGTGTCAAAGCTTTGGTTTACTGTAGTTCGTGTTAGTGATTTTGTTTTGTTTTAGTTTTTTTTTTTACTTTAATACTCAGCATTGTGAACGGTCTGGCTGCGGTAGGGAGAGGGGAGATATGTCTGTCCACATGACAAGCTCTTGCTAACCGTTCGAGGTGTAAGGAGTTAATGTGACAGTGCTTGATGTTTTGCCCCTGTTTGCAGACTTTGAGTGACGCGATCATTTCGTTTTCCTTTAAGCTTGCCTGTTGCAGCCTCCAACGCGGAGTGAGGAATCGCATTGAAGCAGAAGCATTTTTCGCCCGCTGTACTGCTCGTCTCTCCGTGATATCCACACCAAACTGGGAAGAGAGAGAACTAGAAGAGAGGGGAAAACCCGCTTCTTCTTCATCATCTTCAGATCAAACCTTCCTCTTCAGTGTCTGAATTTTTGTTTGAAAACTGCCGATCTATGTCAGGTCTCTGAAAGCGCCCCAGGTACCGTGTAGGGGAAGCGCCGCTATCAAAGAAAAGCGGACCAGCTCAGAATCTCAGGGGCGAGGAGAAAACTCTTCAGAACCCCCTTTAAAACCAGCATGCCGCGGAGGAAACAACAAGCGCCCAGACGCGCGGCAGGTACGACAGTTCTCCTTTACTTATTCACCTTTTGTTTCTGTAACGACTGCTGCGGTATTTTCGGTTACACTACGATGAACCAAGATAGCGTTGTGTGTGTGTGTGTGTGTGTGTGTGTGGTGTGTGTGTGCGATGTGTGCAATGTGTGCTCGCTGAGGAAACGTCTAATCCTCGCTGAAGGTTATAGTTAGACTACTATATCTGCTGCCGAAAGTTTTTTTTTTTTTTTTTTTGAGATGGTGACATTTTTCTGTGTGAACCTTTGGTAGTTATTACTAGCTTTTAAAAGCTATTTTACTACTGTTAGCCTACGCTCAAATTTATGTCTCAAGGAATTCTTTTCAAACTTTGGTGGTGACAGTGATTTGGAACATACAGTGAGGCAGTGATTAGGATCATATAGTTCTGTATATTACGACTTCCTTTACTTTACCAAGCGAACAGGGAGGGAGAAAAAAAACTTTGCAAATCTGAAGGAGTATTGGCGTTCAGTAGAGAGCGATCTGCTGTACTAAAGTTCAACTGAGATTTCTCTGTCTTTCCCCTCTCTTTACTCGCCTCCTTCCGCCCCTCTCTTCGCAAGGCGCAGATATTGACTCCATGAATTAGAGATCTATAAAGAAGCGTGAGGAAAAAAGGGCTTGGGTGTCAGCTGACTGTCATGACTCCCTTTGAAGCTCGCCTTCGCCTGTTTTGGGGGCTT
>NC_044496.1:11246271-11251271 GCF_902362185.1 Chanos chanos | reverse complement strand
TGTGTGTGTGTGTGTTTTGCTGATGGGTGTTTGTGTAGACAGCTTTTAGTTACTGTTGTGTATGTGTATGTGTTTTGGGCTTTTCGTACAGTTATTTTAGTTTATTTTGTCCTGTCAAAACAAGTATCAAAAGAGTATTGGGTTACTGTGTGTGTGTGTGTGTGTGTGTGTGTGTATACTATCGGTGCCCCAACAGGATGACAGGTATCACTCCACTCCACACCCTCCCTCCTTTTTCTCTCTCTCTCCCCTCCTTCTCTCGAGGGGGTTGTGTGAGTGAATCGGAGCTCTCTCTCTCTCTGGCTTTCCCATGATTCAAAGGAGCATTAGGAAAGATGGATGTTCCTTAAAAAAAGAGATTGATGATGGATAGAAGAGCAGGAGTGTCGTTCATCATTTGGAATATTATTTAGACTGGCCGTGTGAAGCTGTAACTTGAGGACACTGGAAAAGAGAGAGAGAGAGAGAGAGAGAGAGAGAGAAGTGCTAGACCCCAGACGTGGGCTTTTCCTGACGAGTGGATGAATCCTTGCTTTGTTTGTTACCTGATACCAATCGGAGCTACACTCGTTTGTTCACTCACTCATTCATTCACTCAGTCATCCGTTCCTCGCGCCCGCTTTTTTCGCCCGAAAGGGTAAAAATAAAACACAAGGCGGCTGGAGGGTCGAAGGGTAAAGAAAAAAAAAAACAAAACCAAAAAAAAACGTTGAGCTGTTTGTTTATCGTCACTGTGGGCTTAGTAACTTAGTTCACACCACCTGTAATGTATTTTTTTTTTTTTTTTCCGATTTCAGCAACATGTTTTTCTTTTTTATATTTTTTTTTTGGTTGTTTTTTTTTTTTTTTTTTTTTCGTTTTTTTTAAGGTCATAAAGTTTTTGGGCATTTTTTTTCCTTTTTGACAGTCCCTCAGGACGAGGTGACCATTGTCGTCATGGTTGTGAAAAGAGAGGGAACAGCTGGGCTTCATTAGGAGGAAATGAAGCCGACCTTTAAAAAAGGGGGGAAAACTCTCTCTCTCTCTCTCTCTACTCTCTCTACTCTCTCTCCCCGAGTGGTCTAATGACATGAGAACTCCAGACTCAAGATGTTTTCAGCACTAGTTTCATGTTAGCCAAACTTTACGCTTTCATGTCGCACTCCAGGCCAGATTCCCAACACCAAAAACACGTCTGACCCCTTGCATGCATTGCATGTGCACACAGATCATAAAACATGATACATGAAAACACAAGAACCATTTAGGAAACATTTTGTGGTTTAGTAATATTTTCTTAAGCAGCGATTTTTCTTAGGTAAGACTAAAATCTTTAAAGCCAGAATGTTCAAGAAGATAGTTTGCTTGATACACGTTTTGTTATGTATCCAGCAGGAAAATAATAAAAAAAAAGTGTGTTGATTGTGTGTGTAGAAGGTAAAGAGAGCTGAGAGGCAATGGGGGTGCACTTTTATCACTGACATTTCATGTCAAAAGGACAACATTAACTTTACCAAGCTAGATTAACAGGCTGTGCTATGTATTCAAGTACTGCATGAACACATATGAATACCGACTCAAGTGAGAACACTTCTTTATTTGCTTTTTACTTCAGCTATGAATCAGTGTATGAATAGTGACTGATGTGAAAGCAGTTTTTTTTAACGATATAATCTCTTAAAACGTACAAAATGCTAAAAGATGGGTTTCATTTATTGTGGAATTTCCTAGCATTTTGTATCTATCAAGACTTACGCATTTATGCTTTATTTCTCAGATAAAATCTTTATTATTATTTATTTTTTTTTTTTTAAATTGGCCAAGTACGCTGTTCCATTGAAACTGCACTGACAGCATTCATAATTTCTTTTTTTTTTCCCTAAGCCAACAATTTTGAAAGTTCTACTTTATCCTGCTTTGACTTCAGACAGTAAGTCAGAAATGCACTATTTTTCTTCGTTGCTTAGAAATGAACATTTCCTTGTCTAGATCCCATTTTGATTTTATATTTTGTTTTGTTTTGTTTTGTTTTGTTTTTACCAAACCGTATGATGGGCATCCCACAAGGTTTTGATAGTCAGATGACCGGGTTGTGAGAATCTGAAGATAGAGTTAAAATAGAAACTGAAAGTTTTCCTTTACTGTAATACTTATGAGTGAGTGTACAGGAGCGCATTGTGTAATCGCACTCGGGCATACAGTAATACAAGTCATTTCCAAAGAACAATGGACTACCCTTTCCAAATTACACCTCAAGCTATATTTTAAAGTTTTGCTCAAGCTTTCCGGCACCCAGAAGGTTTCTCAGCGTATGAAGAGCCGCAACCAGTGATAAATTCAGAGAGCTGCTCATTTTGATTTGCCCACACCGTAGCCGTCTTTATGGGGACTGGCATACAGTTAATCACATTTCTCTTTGAGTTTCAATAGCTCTTCTAGAAACATACTTCTGCTCTGTTGTTTTCTGAAAGAAAAGTTTGGATGTGGATCAAACTATGGATAGGTGTGATTCAAATCTGTCTCTGTTCACTGAGAGAGAAAGAGAGAGAGAGAGAGAGAGAGAGAGAGAGAGCAAGAGAGAGAGAGAAACAGGCAAGGGGAGAGAGGTAAAGGTTATTTTGTTTTTGTGTGTGCTTTTTTTCTTCCCTTTACTTGCCCCTCTCTCTCTCTCTTTCCCTCTCTCTCTCTCTCTCTCTCTCTTACTCTCTCTCTCTCTCTCTCTCTCTCTCTCTCTCTGTCTCTCTCGCTCTCTCTCCTTTTTCCAGTTTTATAGCAGGAGACATGATTTATTGTGGCCATCCATCTTTGGGTCTCATCCATCACCTCCTGGTTGCTAGGCAATCATGGCAGCAGCTGTTTGCTTTGACTCAGACAGAGGCGCTGTCAATCAAGGCGGGCAGGTGAAAAGCATTAGAAACACGCTATTGTCAGACGGAATAATTAATCAAAGGCAGGAAAGATAATTAAAAAGATATGACCCTTGCTAGCACTTGCTCTGGGTTGCCTTGCGGAAGGAGAGAGAAAAAAATTAAAAAAAAAAAAAAACAACAGGGGAAGAAGGGAGAGAGAAAACGAAGGGAGTGAAAGAACTGGAAGGTGCTGATGTGTAGCATGTCCTCTCTCTCTCTCTCTCTCTCTCTCTCTCTCTCTCTCTCTCTCTCTCTCTCCCTCCCTCTCGACACACTGAAGAGAGTGCAGAAAAGGAAGATAAAGCTCACTCACTCCGTCACTGGCCCAGGTTGTAATTAATTAAAAAGAGATTGAGGGAGAGAGAGGAGAGAGAAATAATAAAAGAGCTCACGAAAGAGATGAGAGAGAGAGAGAGAGAGAGAGAGAGAGAAAGAGAGAGAGAAAGAGAGTTAGGCAGCACATGAAAGGATAGAGTGTCTCGCTCTGATACAAGCAAATGCTACAGACACGTACTTTAAAGTGCTCCACTTCAGCCTCACGTCGCTAGCTCTCCTGCGTGCATGTGTGTGTGTGCGTGCGTGCGTGCGTGTGTGTGTGTGTGCGTGCGATCACGCAAAGCCTTGGGCCTACATCGTGTAACATTGTTTGGCTGCTGAGAAAATAACTGTTGACATCACACATATACCACATATACACACATTCTTATATTCAAATACACACGTAAAATAACATGCACCACCAGGCCCTGTTACTTAATATCCCGTATTACTCTGGTCAGAGACAGGAAAAACAATGCTAGTTTACATTCTTCATTAGAACAGATTGCTACACTGTGGGCCAGAATAATTTGATCATTCGGGGCTACATTGTCAGCTGGGTCTCTTTCTGTCTGATCTGGGACGTTACTCTTTACTCAAATTGTCCTCTGTCAAAAATTTAGACATCAGCCAAGTGGCTTTTCTCTGAAACCGAACTGTATTGGTAAAACCACTAGATACCACTAGAACACTAGCATATCTACCTGGTGCTGGTGTGTGTGCGTGTGTGTGTGTGAGAGAGAGAGTATCCATGCCTAAGTGCGTGCATGCATGTATATCTGCATGTGTGTTTGCAGGGCACCCAGTGGACCTAGCATCAAGAGTTCAGTCTCTCTCTTGCCTCCTTGAAGTCTCCCAGGTAACATGAGGTCATGTTGCCGGTAGCAGCAAGCTTCCCTCGGGTCTCGCTATGTCACTCTCTGTTTCTCCTGGGTACTCCATGTCTGCACAGATAAGCTTTAGAACACAAGGCACAGTTTCTGGACCTGAATGTTCTTATAAATGTTTCATTTTCATTTTAGAATTTTGCGGAATTCGCACAGCTTCTGTTGAGCCTTTTCACACAATGTTTTGGCTATGAAAGGTGTTTTTTTTTTTTTTTTTTTTTTGATTGTTTGAAAGATGTCAGCTTTTGTTATTCTTCCTTCCTAAGGCTAACCAAAGATCAGTTTGTACTGCTAATATGCAATATTTGTTAGGTCTTCTTTAGATAACCAGGCTGATTAAGATATGTGTTCACAGGTGCACAGTTAAAATAGAAGTCATAATATAGTGTTCAAGCCACAAACACAGCAGTGTCACTAAACTAAATGGTGTGTCAATAGAGGAGAGCTAGCTTTAGCGATTAGCATCACTCTGCACCTCAAAAAAACCAACAGCACAGCTGTAGCACCTTACCGGTATGCTCAACTGCTTTCGTTGCAAAATTATAGGAGGAAAAATGTCAAAGCTGTTACCTACATGCCTTTAAAAAACATTCTCTCTCTCTCTCTCTCTCTCTCTCTCTCTCTCTCTTTCTCTTATCTTTCTCTGTCCTGTCCAGAGTGAAGCTTATTTTGCAAAATAATGTTGTCATATTCATTTAAACAATATCATTGTTATCAGTGACACATTTGGAGTTGGCTGTGCAATTTAGCAGAAAAACAGGATTAACAAGAATTGTGTTTGAAGCCAAGATGAACTAGAGCTGCTCCTGATGTAAACTGCCAAAACTCTCTTCCAGAACCTTTTAAGACTTGTTGGTAATTGGGCGATCGAGTCAAGCTTTTTGTTCACTCGTGAGGCCATTTAACT
>NC_044496.1:11238771-11241271 GCF_902362185.1 Chanos chanos | reverse complement strand
TGTGTGTGTGTGTGTGTGTGTGTGTGTGTGTCTTATGTCATACTGTAGCCATACTGTCTGGATTGGTGCTGTCTTAATTGCGCATCCTGTTTACATCCTATTGTGTTTCATTTCAGCACGTAGCACACACACAGAGGGAGTGAAACCTTTCTCTCTTACTCTCCTCTCCTCCCCTCTCCTCTCCTCTCCTCTCCTCTCCTCTCCTCTCCTCTCCTCTCCTCTCCTCTCCTCTCCTCTCCTCTACCTCTCTGTAGTTAGTGGGTCAGGCACACAGCCATCCCCTTTGCCAGAACATATACACTGTCCCTCACACACACACACACACACAGTTCTCAAACTCTGCCCACCTCATACTACATCGGCGTACTGGAGAGCTGTCTTTGTGCCGTGTTTTGGCTGTGTTGGAAGAGAAGTGTTCGGCTGTATCATGGCAGGTCTGGAACCACAGCAGGACAGATGTAATGAGAGTGTTGTTCTCTTTTCCCTTGTTAATTCTGAAACCCTGTAAAGAGACAGAACAGAATTCTACAGCGCTGGGACAGCACTTTATGAGCTCAGAGCATATACTGCCCAGGACATGTCTGCTTATACAGGCTAATATGAGAGAGAGACAGAGAGAGAGAGAGAGAAATTCTTGATAATTCTCCGTAAACAACAACAAACATTTAAAAGCCTTGACTTTGTGTACATCGTTGTGTTTGTTCGTTTTGTGTGCGCTTTGTGTTGTTTGGTAAACGTTAGTCAAACATTTGATGTGTATATGATGTATTGCAAATTTGTTGGGGTTTTCTTTCTTTGGTTGTTTATTTTCTACATATTCCCCGCAAACAACAATTTTCTGTCGCAAATGCTGAGTCCACTGTAAGGTTCATGGTATGGGTGTGTGCATGCTTGTGTGTGTGTGTAAGTGTGTCTTTTTGTGTGTGTGTGTGAGGGCGGTGTCTCTGTGGAGGCCAGTGATTGTGTGCTGTCACATTGCATCATTAGTTGTGTGAAGGTTGTGTGTTTACCAGGGTAGCCTGGACACTGTGGGCATTAATGTGTCCTCCTGTGGTTTATGAACCATCCAGTTCTCTCTCTTTCACACACATCCACACGTGCACACACACACGTGCACACACACACACACACACACACACACACTCACACGCACTGTATATCTCTCATACACACTCAAATACCCCCTTCAGAGTGTATGCACATAAGGTGTATAGCTTGCACAGCCCCTACACACACACACACACGCATACACACACACACGCACACTCATGTAAGATGCGCAAATTACTCTCATCGTAATAGTGTTGGCAGTTTTTCCTGATCGATATATTTGCAGCCCCTCTAGACTTCAGTGCAGGCTTAGTCAACAATATGTGGAACATAATGTCTTCCTGTCTTTTCTGTTCAAGGTATATACTGGATCTGTCTGTCGGTCTGTCGGCCTGTCTGTCTCTTCTCAATATTATTGCGTGTCCTTTAGACGTAGAAATATTAAAAGTGTGAAAACGTCCAAAATCTTCATTTCATATCCCTATGTTTTGCCATAAAAGCTTTTTTCTTAAACAGCCTTCACTGAATGAATGAATGAATGAATGAATGAGTCAATCAATTAATCAACCAATAGATAAACAATCAAACACAAAGTAATATGTTTCTGAAATCTCCCCCCCCCCGCCCCCCAGTCTGCCACCCTTTTCCCACGTGCTTTGGTCCTCTACTTTTCATTAATATCACGTGATTAAGTGGAACATTAGCCGATAACCGCTGGAAGAGGATGACAGGCACGCTGTGGAAATGGAAGGATTAAAGGCATAATACAGTGGCGAGCCGTCTGCGGGCGTACCAGCCCCTCCTGCGCTCTGCAGCGGCTTCCATTTCCCTGACACCGACACTCTTCTCCCTCAAAACGCTGTGTAAAAAAAAAAAAAAAAAGACACTTCCCCCTGAAGAGACACTCATTAAGATGTTGTCTCAGTCAGTGTAAATGAGATAGTAAAGTCTCTTCAAAAGAGCTTGGATGCTGTTGGACTTTAAGAGCTGGAGAAGCATCACACACACACACACACGCAGGGCGATGATGTGTTTCCTGTGAATGCTGGGTTGACCCAGGTATTTGGGGGTTTTGGTGAACTCTTCCTTTAAGAAATGAAACAGGTTTTGTGTGTGAGCTGAACCGCGCTATTCCTCTGTTCTTCTGCTGCTACTACACGGAGCTTTAGTGAACACACCGTGAGGCCAACCAAATGAAAACTGTTCTCAGATCAGATGTTGATGAGATAAAACAATTTATTCTTGCAATGTCCGTTTTGGAAACTCTTGTTATTAACCTAAACTGGTTATTTTCAGGAGTGTGTGTGTGTGTGTGTGTGTGTGTGTGTGTATGGGGGGGGTGGGGTGGGGTGGGGTGGGGTTGGTAGGGTAAGGGTTCGTGAGTGCACATCACTTTTTATTAGCTTAATAAATCACCTTTGTTGTCAATCAAGGCGTGGAGAATAATTGG
>NC_044496.1:11223771-11233771 GCF_902362185.1 Chanos chanos | reverse complement strand
CTCTCTCTTTCCCTCTCTCTCTCTCTCTCTCTCTCTCTCTCTCTCTCTCTCTCTCTCTCTCTCTCTCTCTCTCTCTGCTACGGCTGCTCTGTTTAATCCATCTCAATAGACTGTGTATGGTCAGGCCAGGCTGGCTAGAGTGGTCTGGGTGAACTAGCCTTGGAGAGGGGCGTCCATTCGTCAGGTGTCTGGGTCGATAGGGCGTCTCTCTGGAATCGATGGCATGCCTGTCCGTTCTCTCGTTCACTTTCTCCATCCGGCCATGCCCTTGCGCCCACCACAGTGTCCAGCACACACACACACACACACACACACACACACACATACATAAACACAACCACACACACACACACAAACACATCCACACACACACGGATGCTCACAGAAGTGATCATTTACCTACAGTCTTGCACATACGCAGAAATACATACACGCACACACATGTGAACGCACACACATGTGAACGCACACACACATGCACACACACAGACACACACACGCGAACGCACACGCATGCGCACACGCACGTGCACGCACACACAGACACACACACACACACACACACAGATGTATACAGCCAAATACATGTCTTGGTTCCTTAGCTAATTTGTCTGTGCATGTCAAATCCCAATAATTAAGCATTATTGATCTTAGATTCAATTAGCTTCATTAACACGGGTCATGATAGCTGAGAAGAGTAAGATGGGAGGGACGAAAGAGGAGAGAGGAGAAGAGAAGAGAAGAGAGGAGAAGAAGAGGTTTGGTGCTATCTCATATTCTCCAGACCCTGACCGTCTGTCAGCTTAAGGCTACTAACCATTTTCCTGCTAATGATATCACATTGCAGATAGGGCCGTATTAGTGAGATAGCTCCCATTATAAATGTGGGCTTTGAGGCTATATATAGCAGGTTTAATTACCCACTGCCTCTCTCTCTCTCTCTCTCTCTCTCTCTCTCTCTCTCTCTCTCTCTCTCTCTCTCTCTCTCTCTCTCTCTCTCTCTCTCCCTCTCTCTCTTTCTCTCTCTCTCACCCTCCACACCTAGAGGTATCTGATGAACTTGTAGGTGTGTGTCTCTACTGACCCCTCTCACACTCAGGCAGTTCAATAATACATCTCAACTGTCTCATCATCTTTATTGTGTGTGTGATGTGTTTTATGCTTACATACACTCACACACATGTACACTTGCATGCACACACATCTTAAACATTACATGCCCTTTGAACATATTCTGTGGTATGTACTCTTCCTTGATGTTTCTTCAGAAATGTTACGTATTTACCATACAAAGATACTAAAAAGAGTCATGGAATCGGTCAATTCATTTATTGAATGTCATGATTTAATCTATTTATTTCGATTTTGCTGGAGAAAGGTGCGGTGAAAATCCAAAAACACAGCCAGACTTCTCACTTTCCAAGGTGAGACTCTCCCCTAGCTTCCCATAGCAGCACACTCTCAGTTGGTCTGCTCTCTCTTCATATCTGAGTGTAAATTAGATCAAAGTGTTTTTGGTTTTTTTTTCCCCAATCTGGTGCCAATTCATTGGGAGGTTACCTCCTCACCCCCCTCCCCCTTCCCTCTGGTTCCAAGTGTATGTACTGTTTTCTAATTAAATGAGCACCTGTGTGTGTGAGAGAGAGAGAGAGAGAGAGAGACAGAGAGAGGGAGAGGGAGAGGGAGAGGGAGAGGGAGAGAGAGAGAGAGAGAGACAGAGAGAGGGAGAGAGAGAGAGAGCTTGTATTCTGCCTTTTGGCCTTGGTCTGAAAGGGCCCAGGGATGAAAAACTCAATATTGTTCCCAGCTAGGACAGACCATCTCTGGACAGACAGGGGGCTTGGCATCCTGGATAACAGCCAGTGTCATGCTTGTGTCTGTGTGTTTGTGTGTGTGTGTGTGCATGTGAGTGTGTGAGAGTGATGGGGAGATTTTGGGTCGGCTACCCCCCCCCCCCCCCCTTTGCTCTCTGTCTGCTTGAGTGTTCCATCTACAAAAAAATGAATAAAGAACAGTCACATACAGGTGCACACACACACACGCACACACACACACACATACAGACACAAACACAAACACATACACATACACAAACCACAAATCTACACTTGAAAACACACAAACACATAGATGCACACACAAATACACACAAACTACACCATCCATGTGTCTGTTGTCAAGTTCATGTCAAGGTTAGTGTTGGTTCGTTCACACTTGAAGTGGTAATGAACATGCTGCTCCCCTCTCTCTCTCTCTCTCTCTCCTCATTTTAATTACACATTAATCTTTTGTGTGTAATTGCATTCAAGGTTGACCTCACACTCATTCTTAGCTCAGGTTTTAGTCTGGGTACGTATTGGAAGGAAGGAGATTTTGCATTGCTGTTTGGCCTTGATGTGAGTACAGTTATGACTGCTTCCTGAACGAAGCCATTGTTCTCTTAAACAGCTGTCGTTTTGGCTGATTCAGAACAGATGGCGTTTCAGTGTGTGTGCATGCGCGCGCACGTCTGTGTGTGTGTGTAAATGTGCATATGTGTGTGGTTTATGTGTACGTGCGTGAGCTACATGATCACAGTTGGTGGCTGGATATTGTGGGAAGATCTATTTGATGTTACAGATTGCCTGTGATGTTTCATTTTTGTTCTGCATTGTTCCGCATGTTAAAAAGAAGAAGAAAAAAAACCCCCAAAAACATAAATTACAAAAAAAAACAAAAAACAGCATACTAAGAGAAGATGCATGTCCTACAATGTAGCTCATAATATGATAATTAATATGTGAATCTGTGCGAATTGTGTTTTTTTTCCATTTGTGCAATTTCAAGATCACTGAACTCTTTAAAATCATATTACACTATGCAAAAGATTTATTTCAAGTTTTTCTCTTCGTGTTTCAATTAACATTTTTGTTGTCTGCGTAAATTAAATCCGTTGCACAGAATTTTAAAATACACCATTTTCAGAGTTCTATTTTCTCCTGATTTTTATACTCTGAAAGTGATTAGGCCCTTAACCAAAGTTCTGTTATGTTCCTATATTCACTTAAATAGCTGTTATGTATCTGTATATATTTTAATATAGGACACCTACTTTTTTCTCAAGTGGTTAAAACCGTGAAGTTGTAGTTTGTTCACCTGTGAGAGAACCTGAGATTATAAAGATGCATTGAGTACACTGTTAGACTAAAAGTATTTCTTAAATTATTACACAAGCAGGTAAATTTTGGTCGATCTCTAAAAGGTAAATGAAGCATTAAATTTATTCCTGATATTTAAACAAAAATTCTAGCAAAATATGAGGTGCACATGAAATTTTCATTGTGCTGGATTTTTTTGAAGAGTAAATAGTATTTTTTTTATTGTTGTAGCTTATGTGTGACTGTTGCTGTAGGGAAATATAAAAGAATGTATTCTCAGAAAACTCCTGCTAACCGTCTGCCTTTGCCATGGTTTACATACCTGTTCAGCAGCTTGATTAACAGTTTCTGTTGAGAATCCAAGGAATTATCACAATGCATCTCTCTCCCTCTCTCTCTCTCTCTCTCTCTCTCTCTCTCTCTCTCTCTCTCTCACTCACTCACACACACACACACACACACACACACACACACACACTCACACACACACACACACACACACACACACACACACACACACACACACACACACATTTTTCTGTGCTGTAAAACTGAAACAAACAGAAGCATCTACTGCATCTAGAAATCTACTGTATGTTTTTCCCCTTCCTTTTGTTTTCTCTTGTCTATCTTGCTTCTTCCACATACCCTGTATTATGACATTTTATCCCTGAGTGGTTGCATTCTGATGTAAATTGAAAGCATATTCTCCAGGCTAAACAGTAAATAATAACTTTCAGCTTGTGATTGAGGCAAATGTGTTTTGTTTGGGGAGATTTTTGGTTCGGATTCTCCATATATTCATTTTTATTTACGTTGTGACTGAGCCTTTTCTGGGTAATGAGTGAGAATGCATGCTTAATTGAAACAGCGAGTGTGTCTGTTTGGGGATGCATTAGAGGCTGCAGAAGAAGCAAAAGACGTATTAATTGACAGACAGGAACTGCTGTCTGTGAGGTTGATACAAGTAATTTATTACTTCAGAAACGAATGCCACCTCCAGAATGTGCTTCATTAATTTCCAATTTAGTTTTAATTTCAAGCTGTTGCCCCTTGAGAAGAATAAGGTGGCAAGTTGGGTTTGAAGAGACATTTTTTTCCTCTCTCTCTCTCTCTCTCTCTCTCTCTCTCTCTCTCTCTCTCTCTCTCTCTCTTTTCGGCATAGAACAAAGGGTTCTAGGAATATAACTTCATTTCATTTGGCAATGTAATGCAATAGGCAAGTCGAAAAGGAATTACAGCAGCAGTTTATGATATGAAACAGTCTGACTGATTGTTTTGTTTGTCAACAGTTGAAGAAAACAATGATGACTAACATTTCTATCAACTGTCTGTCTGCCTTCCAAAGCATAACAAGAATGCGGAATGTGAAATCTTCATCACTGGACGCAGTAATAACGAGATTCTCTCTCTCCCACTCTCTGTCTGCAGCGTACGTTCCTGAGGAGCTGAAAGAAGCAACCTTGATGGACGAAGATGTTGAAGGTGATGACTCTGCAGTTGAGGAGGAACCTGCAGTCAAGTACATGTGCCAGGACAAAGACTTCCTTATCAAGGAGCGGCCGGCTTTTCGTGACTCCCCCGCCGCTGACCTCTCTGGCCATGACATGGACAGCGAATCCCACCTGAGTGAGTCCAGCGACCGCATGTCGGACTTCGAGAGTGCCTCCGTAAAGAACGAGGATGATGGCCCTGCCAAGGAACCTCTAACGTCACTCTCGTCCACATCATCCATGATGATGACATCTACAGCGACTCCAGGCGGTGAAGAACCAAATCCGTCTGGCCCGGACAGCCTAGAGCAGATGAAGGCCATTTACACCAGCTTCCTTACCAACTCTTACTGGTCGTCCTTGAACCTGAACCTCACCCAGCCATCTGCTGAGAAGCCTCCACGTAGCCACAGCAGTAGCAGCAGCAGCAGTAGCAGCAGCAGTAGCAGTTGTGGCAGTGGTGGCTATGACTGGCACCAGTCTGCTGTCGCTAAGACACTACAGCAAGCATCACAGAACCAGAATAGAATATTACATCCAGCAGCTGAGCCTAATCTTTTCAGCACTGTGCAGCTGTACCGACAGAGCTCCAAGCTATACGGCTCCATCTTCACTGGTGCCAGCAAGTTCCGCTGCAAGGACTGCAGTGCAGCCTATGACACACTTGTAGAGCTTACTGTTCACATGAACGAAACAGGCCACTACCGCGATGACAACCATGAGACGGACAGCGAAGGTACCAAGCGGTGGTCCAAGCCACGCAAGCGTTCTTTACTTGAGATGGAAGGCAAAGAGGATGCTCAAAAAGTCCTTAAGTGCATGTACTGTGGCCACTCCTTTGAGTCACTGCAAGACCTCAGTGTCCACATGATCAAGACAAAACACTACCAGAAAGTGCCTCTCAAGGAACCTGTGACCCCTGTAGCAGCTAAAATCATCTCTTCTGCTCGTAAGAGAGCACCCATTGAGCTGGACCTACCCAGTTCTCCAGATTCCAATGGTGGCACACCAAAGCCCTCCCTATCAGACCCCAGTGACCTTCTCCCGAAGACTCCCAATCCCTACATCACTCCAAATAACCGCTATGGGCACCAGAATGGTGCAAGCTATGCGTGGCAGTTCGAGTCCAGGAAATCACAGATACTGAAATGCATGGAATGTGGGAGCTCCCATGACACACTGCAGGAGCTCACAGCACACATGATGGTCACAGGCCACTTCATCAAGGTCACCAACTCTGCCATTAAAAAAGGCAAACCTGTCATGGAATCTTCCCCTACTCCTGCTCCAACAAACCTTGCCTCTGTGGAGGAGAAGGTGCAGTCTGTACCACTCGCTGCTACAGCATTTTCACCTCCACCTCCTGCTCCTCCTCCACCAAGCATCTCTCCAGCCATCACCATGGAGGTCAAGAAGGAGGAGAAAGAAGAGGAGTGCACTAAGGAAACCACTAACAACCACAAAGACAAGACAAAAACAATTGAAGATGAAGCAGAAGAGAAGTTTGACATCTCCTCTAAGTACCCCTACTTAACAGAAGAGGATCTGGAGGAGAGTCCTAAGGGTGGGTTAGATATCCTCAAATCCTTAGAGAACACTGTAACTTCTGCAATCAATAAAGCACAGAATGGTGCACCAAGCTGGGGAGGCTATCCAAGCATCCATGCTGCCTATCAGCTGCCCAACATCATGAAGCTTTCCCTGCGTAACTCTGGAAAGAGCTCCCCACTGAAGTATATGTTCTCTGGTGAAGACATCATGTCCCCAGGCAAAAACCAACCTCTGGTCTCTCCTCCTAGCTGCCAGACTTCACCCTTACCTAAAAACAACTTCCATGCTATGGAGGAATTGGTCAAGAAAGTGACAGAAAAAGTGGCCAAAGTAGAGGAAAAGATGAGAGAACCTGGAGTCAGGGCATCTCCTCTTAGAAGAACCACACCCTCTCCTTGTAGCAGTGAGGCTGGGGACTCAACTCGAGGAGAGTCTCCCAAAGAGAGGAAAGGAGCTAAAACCCCAGAGAGCAATGGAGCAACCAGCAGCCACAAAGACTCTAATGGTGAAACTCTCACAAAAGAGTCTCTAGAGAATGGGACTGATCATGTGGTCAAAGCCCCTGTTTCATCTCTCTGTGGTAGCACCACCATCATAACGGATCATCCCCCAGAGCAGCCCTTTGTCAACCCTCTGAGTGCACTTCAGTCGGTGATGAATGTTCATCTGGGTAAAGCTGCGAAGCCAGCCCTGCCATCTCTTGATCCGATGAGTATGCTCTTTAAAATGTCCAACAGCCTGGCAGAGAAGGCTGCTGTTGCTGCCTCCACTCCAGCACAAACCAAAAAGACCAATGAGCACCTGGATCGCTACTTTTACCACATCAATAATGACCAACCCATTGACCTGACCAAAGGCAAAAGTGACAAGACCAGCTCCCTGGGATCAGCTGGCCTGTCCTCATCCACCACATCTACTCCATCATCTATATCACCCCCATCCACCATCACCATGACCAAGGCTTCATCTGCTGTTGCGTCTTTCATGTCCAACTCACCCTTACGTGAAAATGCCCTGTCAGACATCTCAGACATGCTACGAAACCTAACAGAGAGCCATGCCTCCAAGTCCTCGACACCAAACAGTCTGTCAGAGCGCTCTGACATTGAAGGCACCACGCCGGAAGATTCCGAAGAAATTTCACCAGCCCAAAAGCGAAAAGGCCGACAGTCCAACTGGAACCCCCAGCACTTGCTCATCCTACAGGCGCAATTTGCTGCCAGCTTGCGGCAAACAGGTGATGGAAAGTACATCATGTCTGACCTCAGCCCGCAGGAGCGAATGCACATCTCCCGCTTCACCGGCCTCTCCATGACAACCATCAGCCACTGGTTGGCCAACGTCAAGTATCAGTTGCGGCGGACAGGCGGTACTAAGTTTCTGAAGAACCTCGACTCTGGACATCCGGTGTTCTTCTGCAGTGACTGTGCCTCGCAAATTCGAGCGCCATCAACATATGTCAGCCATCTTGAGTCACATCTGGGCTTCCGACTTAGGGACTTAGCCAAGCTGTCAGGAGAGCAGCTAGCTAGTCAGATCTCTAGCCATACCAAGGGCCTCTCTGAGAAACTGCTCTCAGCCCACTCACTGTCTCACCAACTTCCCAACCCAAGCCCACACGTGCACTCCCCATCACCTTCGCCTGACGAGGAGGGCAGTGGCACTTCATACCAGTGTAAATTGTGTAACCGGACTTTTGCCAGCAAGCATGCCGTTAAGCTCCATCTTAGCAAGACCCATGGCAAATCCCCTGAGGACCACCTAATGTATGTTTGCGAACTAGAGAAACAGTAGCGGTTGGCCAAGGACTCATTATTCTTATCCCCCCCCCCCCCCTTTCTCTCTGCCCCTCCCCTCCAAGCCTTCTGACAAATGTCTCTTAAAAAAAAAAAAGAACTGAACATGATTGAAGAAGAACTGCAGATAGAGGCCATTAAACTACTGTTTAGTTTTGGCACATGATTTGAAGTTTTTTCTCCTGGGACAAGGTCCTCTGGTCCAGAGACGTTCATTTTCTTCACTTTAGTTCACTTAAAAAAATAACAATAAAATATTGAAAAAAAAAATAAGATAATTTTCTAAATGTGCAGTGTTGAGTAAAGAGGTGCTGTTGTCACTGGTAAAATTATGAAGGAAAAGAAGAAACACTTAAAATGAAGTTGTATGTAATTGAAAGTTGTGTAAATCTGACACAGTTTCTTTATTTTTGGCATCCCTGAGATGCTATAAGCTGCATGCATATTGATAAAACAGTTTAGTTCAACATTTGATAACTAAATCTGGTGCACTTTTCTTTCCTTTCTTTCTTTCTTTCTTTCTTTCTTTCTTTCTTTCTTTCACTCTCTCTCTCTTTCTCTCCTTCCTTCTTTCTGTTAACGTGATTTAAGTAAGCTGGTAACAGCACACAAACTTTAACCCTCTGAGTACGCCCAAGCACTTCAATGGTAACAATTTAATTCAAACGTAAATATATATGTTTGTATGAAAGAGCTATTGAGGACTGAAATGCACCAAGTTCAAGTCTGTTTGGATAGGCCAAAATATTGTACATTTGAATGATTCACTAGCAGATCATACCTACTATCCCATGCTTTCAGAGCAGTCTGTGATGCAAAATGGGTGTGAATACAAACCTGTAAGTTCGTATTGTTTTTGGGGGGGTTTATTTTGTTTTTAGTTTCATTTAAATCAGGGGCCTTTATGAATTCAGGTCTATGTAAAAATGTGTACATAAAACATATTAACTAATATCTGTCTAAATTATGCATCATTTTATATTTTTAATTTAAGAGGAGTATGACTATCTACTGGTGCACAATGTATGAAGACATTAATAATGAAATTGTTTTGCACAATAGTTTTATAAATGTGTTATTTAATCAGATGATATGAAAACGAGAGGGAAAAAAGTAACACCAACAACTTATGTTTCCACCTCGTGCTCAAAGGGTTAAACTTCTTGTACAAGACAATACACACCCCATCATTTCTCGAACATTTGAAAGCGGCTGTACAAAAAGATGTTTCTTTATAATGCAAGAAGAGATTTCACAATGTAACCTTTTCTTTTCTTTTTTTTTTAATTTATAAGCACTCTTGGTTATTGTTTAATATCGTAGAATGCCCTTTTTTGATTGTTTACTTTTTTGTCATTGTTGTTCTGTCTAATTATCCTCTCATGATTCCACATTGCAGCTTTATCATTTTGGAGAAATGAAAGGTAACTACGGTTACCTGCCCCTCTGACTGACAGTTCCGCAACACTTTTGGCAGTGAATTTAGAAAAGTAACTGACAGCTGCCAGTGACCAGAGACCTTATGTGTAAAAAAAAATATTGGCATGTAAACAGCACGGACACTGTTATGCATTCTGTGCCGTGTTTGTTTGTTTTTGTTTGTTTTTGTTGTTGTTGTTGTTTTGTTTTATTTTATTTTTGTCGTTGTTGACAATGAAGCAGCCATTATATGACTTCATATAACCTTTTTTTCTACTGCAGCATTAAAATGAAACTGTTTGGTTTTTTTGCAATAACTTGGATGTGTTGTGGCTCTCCACCGAGTGGCTGTGTATGTGTATGTGTGTGTGTGTGTGTGCGTGCGGGCGTGTGTGCGTGAGTGCGTGCGTGCATGTGTGTGTGTCTGTGTGTGTGTGTGTGTGTGTGTGTTTCGGTACTAGATGATGGGTAATGAGCACATGAAAGGAAAATGGTGTCAGTGTGTGACAGCAGTGACGAGTAGTGCATGACGAGGGGTGTGAGTGTGTGTGTGTGTGTGTGTGTGTGTCTTAGCATGTGTTCAGTGGGGTGGGGGTGGGGGTTA
>NC_044496.1:11213771-11216271 GCF_902362185.1 Chanos chanos | reverse complement strand
TGTGAATGTGTGTATATTTGTGTGTGTGTGTGTGTGTGTGTGTCTGTGTGTGTGCGTGCGCGCGTAAGGAGTTGCGGGTGAGGATTGACGCACCTGTTCACAATTGCAGATATCCCCTGTCGTAGGGGGAGCGCTAATGATCGTTGAGCAGGCGTCCCCAGACCTGAGGGAGAATATGTAAAATAAATAAACCTTGCTCTTCCTAAGCGTGGATGGAAACCCTCTCAGGTTTTAAGAACGGCCTTATCAAAATGAAATTACAATATCTGCTGATACTGTATTTCAAAAACCCACCCCACCTTCTTCTTTTTTTTTCCTCTCATCGACCACCCCCCCCCCCCCCCCCCCCCACCCCCCCATTTCCGCACTCATTCCGCAGCTCCCGTACTGTAGCACACGGTAGTCGCATTCTGCTCCGCACTGTGCTTCTGAAATATTACAACCTTTCCCAAAGCAAAAGATATAAATCCACATTGAGGAATTGCAAAAACAGCACAAAGCATTCCCACTCCTCGCGCTATCAACTGAGGCTCTGATGATTTAGCATTGCAGGTGTGTCAGAATCCAGAGAACCGCAGACAAAGCTCGCTCCTTTTTTCCCCCCCCCCTCTCTCTGGATCACCCCCCCCCCCTTTTTTTTTTTTCCAGAGGTAATAAATGCGTCATTTGTAATTCATTTCAATTTCTTTGGCTCTTTAATTGAGTCGGATCCAATTATGCCACGGCAATTAGTATAATCAATTATGCTTTGATTACGCAGGTTTTCATGCTTGTCACTGCCGGATTCAGCACAGATGGGGGATGTGTGCGGTGATTTTTACCACGTAGTCATGGCTGTCATGGTCTTGGGGAAAAGCAAGCAGGCCAGGTAGAGATCGGCCTGGTTTTCAGCTGCGACTCGATCTCAGCCCTGACGCGGTGGCGTGGTTGTGGAAGTCAGGGCTTCCGATTGCCGGAGTTCAGCCCCACCAAAACTTCTGCCGTAAACAGTGCAATCTGATATTTTTAATGTTTATTTGAAATTCAGATTTGTGAAAAGGTAGGTTTCTAATCTATTAGGGAGGGTGGGCTGGAGTCTGAATCTGCTGAAATATAGCACATCATAAATTATAGCTTGATTTTTTTTTTTTTTTTTTTGATTTTGACGATTCTGACTTTATGAGAATAACTGATTTCTCCAATTTTTTTTTTTTTTTTTAGCTACACAAGTAATGCTGTCTGGTGCCATCTGACCTGCTTGTGCATTTAAGGATAACATTTTAATTTAAGTACCATTGAATTACAAATTTAGTTTAATTAGATTTAAATCTAATTTATAAAGATCTAAGATTTTGTTTATTATTGTTACACAAATTGGTGTTGTGTTACTGATCAGCTAACAGTCAAAGGCTAACATTGTTTATTCAGATTAGCTTTGTCTAACTGTGACAGAGGCAGAAAAACATAGCAGGAAGCCATGAGGCAAGCCATCGTAAAAAAAAAAAATAAAAATAAATAAATAAATAAAAACAGTTTTAAATCAAACTTCACAGAAACAGTGACCGACACGACAGTAATAAAAAGCTCAGTTTTGGGGTAAGCTGCAAACTTGCTGCTACTGCCAACCAGCTAACGGAAAATTCCGGCAAAGCTGGGGGACAGACAGCCTCCCTGATGGGCTGCGCGAGTAAAACAGACACACATAATAGGATATTAAACTTTAACTACCCTATATTCATTCCCAATCATATGGGAAAGAAATGGCCAAAATTTCAAGCACACAATTTCATTTGTTTCACATCGGAAAGGTGGAATTTATGGGGTCTTTCGCTAAAAAGTGTATCTGCAAAGTGCAGGGGGAAAGTTCTCTCTCTCTCTCTCTCTCTCTCTCTCTCTCTCTCTCTCTCTCTCTCTTTCTCCCTCCCTCTCTTTCAGTTGATTCTATGACATATGTCTTCATTTGAAAACCTCAACTCATGCCAGCGTGGAACTTTTACTGGTTGGGCTCTGTTTCCTCTAGAGGGCTATAAACTGGTGCACAGAAAAAAAAAAAAATGCCAAGATCCTTCTTAATGCTGGGAAGGCTTTTATTGTATGCCTGTTGAGCAGACACGGAGCTGCTGAATTTGAAGACTTGGCATTCGAGAGGCTTTTGTCTAAGATAACTTTGTAACAGTGTAAGTACAACTTCAGGTTGACTGACTGTAGACTGTACCCCTCAGTGAGACTCTTCTAACAGTATTACCTTTACTCTAAACAATTACTGTTTCAGACTTATATAAAGATAAGCTGTACTGTATTCATAGTGAAGCATTTTGTACTGTAATGAAAGTTTACATGGTCATTGCATTGGGGCTGAAGTGAAATATGCCTAAGTAGTTTTCTCTAATATCCAGTACACTGTATTGGTAGAGGTGAGTGACGTAGCAACATGGAAGTTTTCTATAAATATAATTAAAACACTAACTAATTTGTGTTAATTAATGCTATTATAACTTATCACCTTATTATTTTCATAGTA
>NC_044496.1:11206271-11211271 GCF_902362185.1 Chanos chanos | reverse complement strand
CTGATACATTATTTTTTTATTAATTTGGGCTCTGAGTGTTCTGATCCTGGCACCTATTCCACCCCGACCCCTCCGTGCCATACGTAATCAGTCTCTGGGTTCTTTGGAGGGGGTGTGGGGGCGTGGGGGCGTTGGGGGGGGGGGGGGGGGGGGGGGGGGGATTTTGTCCCCACTGGATTGTGCTTTGGTCTTTGAGTAGTCGACAGGATTCAGAGATTATTTGATGTTCAGAACTGTGCCCTTGTGAGGTAAAACACATGGAAGTAGGAGCACAGGCTTTTTGTTTTTTTTGTTTTTTTTTTCTTTTCCCTGTGTAATTAGGGAGATGCACCTTTACCTGCTATGCCAGTTTTCTCCCCTTCCACAGCAAGAATGACCATACAATCCCGAGAGGACAGAGGAATCTTTATATAACGACACTTACAGAAATGACATCACCACAAAATGCCAATGTAAACAGTGCCAAACTAATGGTAATATCACATTTTTCATATTTCTGGTATGGCTAACCTGTTTTGGAACTGTTGTAAAGAGGGTGAGGTAATGCTCAGGTTTATCTGCACATGCGGTCTGTGCTATCCTAAAGAGGTCTGCTTGTTGGAATTGCATTATGTGCTTCCACAGTTTGTGTCTGTGGATTTCCACATAGTTATGCTTCATCTGGAAAAAAGTTTGGAAAAGTGCTTGTCCATAATAAATTTACAGTTTAAGTCATACATTTCTCTTTCTCTCTCTCTCTCTCTCTCTCTCTCTATCTCTCTCTCTCTCTCTCTCTCTCTCTCTCTCTCTCTCTCTCACTTAGTCACACACTCTTTCTTTCTCTTTTCCATTTTTACAGCCATTATGCTTTTAGTACCTCTAAGCATAAAAGATCAATCTTCTTCAGCCACGTGTTACTTTGTGACTTTAACTGAACTAAGCATTATTTGTTTAGTTCATAATCCTGTCACATAATTGACTGAAGTTGATGTGTACATAGCAAATCCAGGTGTAATATCAATAGCACATGAGTCCAGAGAGCAACAGCCAAAATGACACTTAGAAGCTCATATCCTTATTGGCTGGGGTAATACTTTAAAACAGCACTGTGCTGAAAATGCCGCCCCCCCCACCCCTCCATCCTAGCCCATCTCTCTCTCTCTCTCTCTCTCTGCTCTTATCCCCTCGGAGAGAGAGAGCCGTCACATGTGGTTTGTCCTGATGTCTGACGGATCTGTGGAAGACACTCGTCTCTGGGCACTTCTCTATATATCGTTAATTTAATGCATGATGACGTGGCCAATTACTGGACGGCTGCACGCTCAAATAGCATGTCAAAACCTGTGTATCAATCCATTAGATCCTGTCTTCTCATGGCATTAGTAGGCACCTTAAAGCCGCGCTTTGGCACGAGGAAGGGGGAGGGGGGGGAAAGTGCTGACCTCATGGGGATTAGGCATCAGATCTCAGCTTAGCCTTTTAAAGAATAAATATATATATATATATAAAAAAACTGTGTTAACGAGACATGTACAGCACTCTCAGGTGAGCTATCGTCTCCCATTTTAATGCAGAGACTACACTGAGGCAAACAGGACTTTACTCCAGCACAGTGAGAGGAGGTCTCAAGATGGATGCCTTTTACACTGGTCGGATGCATTTACCGCACTCCTGTTTGATGTATTCTGTCTGTTCGGATTGATGTGTTGACTTTTGATGTTTTTAAGAAGATCAGTTGTTTTTTTTTTTGGTTGTTGTTGTTTTTTTTCCAGTTCACGCTGCGCTGTGGCAATCAAAATATTCCTTAAAGTGAGTTATCTGTTGTAGTCGCTTAATATTTAAAAGATTATGATTGATATATTATCCATAGAAATTAAAAGGTGTTTTTCTCTAATATAGAGCAACTTTATCTGAAAACTGAAGACTTAGGGAGATTGAGAATGGTATGTTGTGTTAGGAATCCAGACCTCTCTCTGAGAACAAACTGTCACAGATATCAGAACCCTCAATCTGACTCTATATAACATGCCCTCTGGGTCTTACCTGTCCTTGGCACAGGGACGCAGGTCTCGGGACACTGGCACACTCATGCCCCCTGTGGAGCCTGGCATCCTGCCTGCAGTGAGGCCCCATGGCTACACACACACACACACACACACACACACACACACAAAGGCTGCAAGACCGATGCCCTGGTGTCAGTTTGACGAAAGTTTTTAATAAGTGGAGGCAGTGCTGATGAGCTGCCGTTGACAGAGACTGATACCAGAGGCTATATCACACACACACACACACACACACACACACACACACACACAGACACACAGGATTGCTCAGAAGCCTGGTCAACAAAGCCAACATCCTCTATGTGTGTGTGCATCTGTCTGTGTGTGTGTGTGTGTGTGTGTGTGTGTTCACTCAGATGACAATAGCACATATGTTAATCTGAAAGATCAGATTGCAGCCTTAAGGTTGCAGAGTGTGAGGACCAGCTGTAAGCTAGTGTCTACTGTGTGTTTATGAATGTTGTGCTTCACCTTGTGAATGTTACTGGAATATGTTTGCCCATGCAACCTCTGAGCTGTGTCCTCGTGCCATACACGACTATCATATCATGTATCTATTTACAGTGATGAATATGCAAATGTATTCACACCTAACAAACACATAAAGTGAGAAAGATCTATCCCACAGCATTCCCATTCTCTCCTTGTTTCTCCATCCCTCTGTCCCTCTCTCTCTGTCTGTCTGTCTCCTCCGCTCTCTCTCTCTCTCTCTCTCTCTCTCTCTCTCTCTCTCTCTCTCTCTCTCTCTCTCTCTCGGGGTTTCTCCTCCAACAAAGTGACTGTAAAGTTTGTCTGCCTCGGCTCTCACTCTTTGATGCTTTCAGATTCGATTGGCTCAAAAAGTTCAGGCCCATCAAGCGCTTGCAAATTAGAAATCTTCATACATGCTGCTACATTTGTGCTGCCAGGGGCAGCTTGTTCCCTACCCACCACAAAGCAGCCATCCAACAACAGTTTCCTCTACCTCCCTCCACCACAATTAGTCCTGCGTTTGCAAGCGTGGCTGGTGTACACAGACACTTAAGAGAGCTGATTAGCAGTGCAAATGCCAAGGGTAGTTCATTTTACCATGTTATACTTTTAAAGCGTCTTCTAAAAAGCTCATGTTGGGAATCCTCAGACGTGTTCGGTGGGGTCAGACTTCAACAAAGTTGCTTTGTGACAGTGTCTGCTATCAAAAAGTAGTATACAGAAACATGGAGAATGGATTTAAGATTTAATATACCATGACGTCATTCTGATCTTGACTTTTTCTTATGTTTTAATTTTCTCATTAGAAGGTACGCCATCCTTCCTCATATTTTTACTGTCTGAACCGACGGTTCCGTTGTGTCCGTAGCTTTGGTTCTGTCTTGCTGTCACAACTGTAGCGTATGTTTTTGACGACTTTAGACTCCGCTGGTTCGAGCTTTGTATTTCTAATGTGTGTGGAAGAATGGCTTTGGTGCGTCTATTTGTGAAGGGGTTACGCCAAAAAAATTGGCTCAAATGTAGGTTTGATCAGTCCCTGACGTGATTTTTTTTTTTTTTTTTTCTTTTGAGAGAGAGAGAGAGAGAGAGAGAGATGTGGTCCGACAGGCTCTGATGGTCAGAATGACAGGACTAATCTCTCTCTCTTCTCGCTCTCTCTCTCTCTCTCTCTCATGCTCTCTATCCTGTAGCCCCTTCACTGCCATGTCTGTCCAAGGCTCCCTGATCAACTCCCATTAGAGCTAAACACTGGGAATGATTTGGAATAAAAATCAAAATCAATTTGTGCCTCACTCTTTATTTTTTTCCTCACACGTCCCCTCTGGGCAACAGGACTTGTCACTTTCTGTCGTGGGGAAATTGACATTTTGACACATGCGACCATGAAAAGAGAGAGTGAGGGAGAGAGAGAGAGAGTGAGAGAGAGAGAGAGAGAGAGAGAGAGAAAGAGAGAGAGAAAGGAAGGAATGGATGAAGATGAGAAAAGGCAAAGCCCAATTAGAGAGAGGAGGAGGAGGGAGTGGATAGTGTTCTACTATGTCACAGGCTTAGGAAGGGAGATCATGACCTGTCCATCATTTGATTTGGGCAGCTGTAAACCCTCGGCCTTTGATTAGAAAGGTCTCCCTTCCCTCATCTGGTTGCGGTGTTAAACCGACGCATGCTTGTCTTATTTTCATTGTGATTGAATGAGCAAGACTGAAGGAAGGCAGCTGGATGGAGGTGTGCGATGTGAGGTTTGATTGACGCTGTTTGTCACCGGATTGGACATACTGAAGCATGACTGACAGGAAAAGCAGACAATCAGAGAACTTTTTCTTTTTCTTTCTTTTTTTATTTTTCCTCCCTGCTTTCCTACAGTGCATAATATCCAGCTGACACATGTACATGTCTGAGCGACGGTACGACAGAGTGAAAGATAGTGTGTGTGTGTGTGTGTGTGTGTGTGTGTGTGTGTGTGTGTCTGTGTGTGTGTGTACAGAGTCAGGTCACTCTGAGGTGAGCGCCCTTATCACACACACACAGAGGATGTCGTCCATTTGTTTGACACGCGTTGCGATATCTGGGCTGTGGTAACAGTGGAGATGTGTGTGTGTGTGTCTGTGTGTGTGTGTCATTTTGACAGTTTTGGGTGGGTGAAGTGCATCTCATAGCTCACACACTGTGAACTTTGCTGAGGAACCGTCAATCTCACTGCCTTTGCTTAGTCTTATGGGAATTTCCATCTTAAGCAAAACAGGACATATGTTTTTTTAAAAAAAAAAAAGGACCCAAGAATTATGCGCGCGCGCACACACACACACACACACACACACACACACACACACACACACACACACACACACACACTCATACACATGCACACAAACATGATAGCACACACCAAGTAGTGTTTAATCGACCTAAATACTACTTAGGAGTATGGTTGAGAGTACTTGGGATCAATTTGACTATTTGTTGAAAGTTAACAGTACTGTAATGTTT
>NC_044496.1:11198771-11201271 GCF_902362185.1 Chanos chanos | reverse complement strand
CTGTGATATGGACCTTTCTATACAGTTGCTTATCAGCTGTCTCCCTTTGTGTGGCTGTCTCTTTAAGAGCAAATGAGCCGGCCCCTCCTCCTCCCTCCTGCTGCCACGGCTACAGCCAATGAGCGTTGTGAAGTGTGACATGATCACGCTCACTTTCCATAGTTAAGCTCTTGCTGGGGTCGGCCACTTCAGCTGCTCAATGAGTCATTTGATTGTCATGTACCTAGTGCACTCACAGGGAGGAGAGGAAGAGAGAGAAAGACAGAAACAGAGAAGGGAGGGGAAAAAGAAGGAGAGAATGAGAGAGAGAGAAAGAGAGATAGAGAGAGAGAGAGAGAGAGAGAGAGAGAGAGAGAGAGAGAGAGAGAGAAAGAGGGAGGGGAGAGGAAAAAAGGGGGGAGATGAAAGAAGGGAGGGTGAGGCTATAGGAAAACAGAGGAGGAGAAGGGTGGGGGGGGGGGTAAGCGAGAGAAAGACAGAAGGAAAGAAAAGGTAGAAAAGGAGTCAGTGAGGTGGAGTGAAGGATAGGAATCAGTCTAGAACTGAGAGAGAGAGAGAGTGAGCGAGAGAGAGAGAGAGAGAGAGAGAGAGTGAGCGAGAGAGAGAGAGAGAGAGAGAGAGAGAAAAGAAATGGAGCCTCAAGCGTTGTCTGTTGAGGATGACAGGCAGTCACACAGCTTTGAGCCCCAGTGTAGAAGTAAGTGAGTTAGAACAGAGCTTCTGGCACTGTAATAAAGCGTTTAATGGACAGACAGCCTCTCCTCTCCTTCCTCAGGGTAACACTAAATCCCTCTTTATTGTAGTTTGCACAGATGTTGGTAAGTTATCCATTTTTCTAATCACACTGGATGCTGGCATATCCATCTTGAGTTGAAAAACAACCCTCTCTCTCTCTCTCTCTCTCTCTCTCTCTCTCTCTCTCTCTCTCTCTCTCTCTCTCTCTCTCTCAAAAATCCAACCTCCCTCCCTCTGTTTCTCGTATCTTTCCTCTCTGTCAATGTTAAGAGTGAGTCATCCCCAGGTCACTTGCACCAATACAAATAGAATTCACAGAATATTGGGTCCTGATTTTTTTGGGCTCTTGTGCAATAAAGTTGTGCCTGCGGTCATGCTTTGCTTTATGGCTTATGGTGCTGTTTCGAGTCAGGGGCGCAGTTTAGGCGTAATATTGCTCCAGCTTCTTGTCATAAAGATACACACATTGTCCTCAGGCCTTCATCAAAATAACACGATTCACTTCGCCATTGCACGATCGTGCGGTGAGGGGCAACAACAGCAGATTGTTTGATTGTTTTGGAGCGCACCACCCCCCCCCCCCCAACACCCAAACCCACTAACTCCATCCCGCCCCCCACCCCCCCAGAATTTCATAACGCCGGCTTCAGCCGACACAGGTAAACGCAATTAGCTCATTGATATACACCAAAGTGAGGTGGGAAAGTAAGTTTGAATTAGGAGGATCTGTGTCACACTAAACCGATAAGCACAGGCATCTGGGTTGGAAGTTGGGATTTAATCTATTTTATCACGGATCAATGCAGGAAGGAAAAGACAGCCATAGTTTAATAGGACGTACTGGACTTTACTTCTGAGGTATGTCCAATAAAGATATGTTGAAATAGTGCTCTACTGTATGAGTCTGTCTCTCTTTTTTCTGAGGTGTGTGTGCATGTATGTGTGTATGTATACGTATGTGTATGCACGTGAGTGTGTGTGTGTGTGTGTGTGCGCGTGTGCACATATGTGTGTGTGTGTGTGTGTGTGTGTCCCATAAGCTGTTTATTTTGTCAGTTTTGCCTTATCAGGGGCAGTTTAAACGTCATAATGTCCTCTCTTCAGACTGCTGTCCCAGACAAACTGTCTGTGACGCTGAGCATGTGAGTAAATGGAAATGGAGACAGAGAAAAAGAGACAGAAAGTGAGAGAGAGAGAGAGACAGAGAGAGAGAGGGAGACAGAGTGGGGGAGAGAGAGAGAGAAGAAGCGAGACCGATTCAGTGTTCACTGGATTGCAGACGGGTTAAATCTGGAAGCGTGACAAAAATGTGTCTGGCTTAATGATGTCAACTAGTGTTCTCTCTCTGTCCTTCTGTAGAGTTTTTCTGCCTTTTCTGCTCTCTCTCTCTCTCTCTCTCTCTCGCTCTCTCTCGCTCTCTCTCGCTCTCTCTCTCTGTCTCTGTTGCAGGACTCCTCTATCCCCCAAAGTTTTGCTGCATGTATAGTCACCAAAATCTTCCCCTTTACTGACGTGATCTAATACAAGTACCAAATGTAAATGTAGTGACATACAGTGGAAAGAGGCATTCAATAGAGAATTTATGTGTGCCTGTATGTGAGCGAGTGAGTGTGAGAGTTTGCGTGTGTGTAAATGGTATAAACAGGTGAGCTGAGGTGTGCAGCTGTCTCTTTAAGCTCTAAGTAGGTGCTACAGATTGGAAGTTGAAGAGAGGACTGTGTGTGCGTGCGTGTGTGCATGCATGATATAAACAGATGAGCTGATG
>NC_044496.1:11186271-11188771 GCF_902362185.1 Chanos chanos | reverse complement strand
TAGGCATTAGGTAATGCATGTGCACACATGAACACACACAGGCACAAACACAAACACACACACACACACACACACACACACACACACACACACACAGAAAGGCGAATGTATTGAAAGACGCATACACACATACATGAACATGCTCCCTCTTTCTCTCCACTTTTCCTTCTCTTCTGCATTCAGATAAAATCTACCCAGCAACATGGTAGGACAGAAATATTTGCCTGTTGATCAAAGGCTAGTTCTCATCTCCTTCTCAACCTGTCTTCTAGAGTGACTAATGCTGTCATAATTTGTGTTAATCTAATGTAGCAGGCAGGCCTCAGTTAATGTTTGAGGCTCTTAAACAGATGATGGATGGATGGATGGATGGATGGATGGACAGATGGATGGATGGAAAGTTAGCAAATCCAAATACAGGTTGGTCCGTGAAATTAAAGTTAGAAATAAAGATATATAGAGAGTTAGAAATATATACAAAGAGAAAGAGAGAGGTGGGGAGAGAGAGAGAGAGAGAGAGAGAGAGTGAGTAAGTGAATGGGAAAATGAGAAAAAAAATGTGTGTGTAAGTGTATGAGTGCATGAGAATACACACGCACAAGAGCAAGATAGAGATAGGGAGAGAGGGGAGAGAGAGAGAGAGAGAGAGAGAGAGAGAGAGAGAGAGATTGAGTAATGAGCACTGTGCTCCCAGAACAATCACACTCTCCATTTTGTAGTGTGTTTTCACCTGATGTATTGTCTCTGTTGCGGGAGTGTGTGTAATAAGACCATTTGGACCGCTCATTTGTGCGCATTAGAGGCAAATATCTTACAGTGCCCTTAAAAGAGCCCTGAGGCTTAAAGAAACAACAACTCCTACTGCTCATTTGCAGTGTGTGACGTCAGAAAAATTCAGGGATGCACACACACACACACACACACACACACACACACACAATGACTGATTAATGTGTATACACCTGAACAGCTTTGGATAAAGGGGAAAACATACATCCAGAACCAAGAGAATCCAAAGGTTAATATCATTTAACAGTGGTAACAAAGCTTTTAAGAATACAGATTTGGCCAGGTATCACTGAAAATTTCAATTTGTTCATAAAATGATCAGAATTTTGTTTTTTGAAAATTCCTTGTATGTGACACAGGGAACCCAGTGCCGGAGAAGGGTAGAGGTGGACTTGTTTTCCTCTGTTGTGGTTGTTGTAAAAAGTTTGGTATGTGAAAGAACCATAGGGGGAATACAGTACAAAGTCATTTTAAATGGTTTCAAATCAGATTTACATTACCAATCTTACAACAGTCAATGGAACATCAAGAGTTAGGAAACTCTAGAGTTCCCTTCAGCATGATATTGCTGAGCCTTATGCAAATATGGCCATAAAAAATAATAATAATAAAAAAAAAGTAAAGGGGGGGGGGGTGTTTCAAAGAGGGAGAAAATGGGTGATGTTACCACCTGAACACACGCAGATAATGCTGGAAATTCAACTTTACATTACACAAAGAATAAATACACAGTTTATACTCTACTGCTTCTTCTGTTTCTTTAATAAGACAAGGTAGAGATCTTTAAGAAGAGAATTTCTTTAAACGTTCAGAATGAAAAAAAAAAGCTGTCCAAAAGCTTCAATTCATGTTCATCTTACAGGTTGCCAAAAGTATAGAAACAAATCCTTCAAATGATAATGCAGTGAGGGAAAAAAATGACTCTCAGAATTTACTGCTTTGATCTTGTAATTAATTTACCTGTATGATTGATCCTATTTCTACAGAGATAAAGAGCTACTATCTTGCATTGTCAAATCACTGCTGAACACAACTCATTTGCCTTTACACTTCAGAAGTAACCAGATATCTGTGTCAGTTGTGAAACCTTCTTCCCCTATAAGAAATCAAATCTTGACCAAATGTGCTGCTATGCAAACTTCACACTTTTTAGAGAAATAACATTGACAAAATAATTCAGTGAGCCTAAAGGCCATACTTCAACATACAAAAACACACACACACACACACACACACAAAATGCTCTCGTTAAAGTGTTGAATGACTTGCTTCTCTCCTCCAACAGCGGTTACGATCTGCATTTGTGTTATTACACGTAAATGTGGCATTTGATGCTACACTAAGGACCATGATACTCTTTTAGATAGGCCAGAAGACCTTGAGGGTGCAGGTGGAGTGGTTTAGATCTTATCTAACTGACTGTTACCAATTTTCCATAAAAATGGATTCTCTGAATAAGCTCATATAAAGCATCCTTCAAGGCTAAAAGCTCAGACCAATGCTATTCTCTTTTTACATGCTTATTCCTTTAGTCAGATGGAGTTTTTTGGTGCTTCAAGATTGAAAACTGCTCAAAGAACGACAGAATAGTGACTTGCATCCTCCTCCAATTATCTGTGATAAAACAGCAGCTCTTAAGGTCCAAATGCTGCTAGAATTAAACTAACCGGTTGTCTCTTTAACAATGATGGTTGGTCTGTTGCACACAATG
>NC_044496.1:11176271-11183771 GCF_902362185.1 Chanos chanos | reverse complement strand
AAAGCCCAGGGTCAAACAGGGATCAATACTACACTCATCTGAGGACCCGTGCCCCTACTGGCCAGAGTAAGAATCACATCACCCAGAGCAGAGACAAGATAGACAAAACTCCTATGGTAAAAATAGACAAGGCAAACTAGTGTCATATACCTTTTCCATTTTCCAAGGATATTTTCATGGGCCTGTTTCACACTGCATCCACATTTACATGTACATTTACTTTTACTCATTTAGCAGATGCTTTGATCCGAAATGACTTACAAGTGAGGTAAAATACAAATGTCAAAGCTAAGTTCAGTGACTGAACAGATGCAAGAATAGTTAAAGGAAGTAAAAGAACTACAGTCAAAAAAGGGAAGAAACAGTGCTGATGAACAGGGGCTAGAAGAGTCCAGGGGAAGAGGCTGTGGTCCAATGTGGAGCATGAAACAGTGCTAATAGTTAGGATGCCACAAACAATATTCAACAAAACAGCTATATCACCTCAATGGTAACAAAACAGGTCTGCTGAGCCATGAACGATCTAAGGTTGTAATGTACAATTTGATATAGAGTATCTCAAACATAAGTGTTGACTAATACCTATTACAGTGTGTTATTAGAAAACAGTATCTACAGGGGAGTCCCAGGTAGTATACATCACACATCACATCAGTCAGTGGATAAGGGGTTAAGCGTAAGGAAGTGGGTTAATTCACAGACGTGGTTTTTCTGAGAAGAGATGAATTTTTAGGTGCAGCTTGAAAGTTATGAGGGACTCTGAAGTACGGATGGAGTTGGGCAACACATTCCACCTTTGAGGAACCGCAAAGAGACCAGCTTGTGCCTTTCTGCTGCACGGTGGTGAAATCCTCAAACCCTGTTCCCTGACAGACTGCAGTGGGTGGGATGGAACATAGGTCCAGGTGAGTAACATAATGTAGATAGGCATGGTTCCACTGGAGTATTCTGAATGCAAGCATCAGGGACTTAAACTTGGTGTAGGCAGATATACAGGGAGCCAGTGGAAGAAGATGAAAAGAGGCCAGGAGCAGGGAGAGATTGTCTGTGGGGGTTCAGACCTCCCTGCTGAGGGCCTTTGTTGTCTAATTTAGCCCCAGGCATTATGGCCTACCCTGGACATCTCACCTATAACACCCTCCTGACTCAAAGCCATGCAGTCCTGCCGGGGGTGTGATCCAAGGAGAGAGAGAGAGAGAGTGAGAGTGTTTTGTTGTAAGGTCTTTTTTATTTGACCCAGTAGCATGCTCTAAGTAAGCAGCTGGCAATGGCTGAAATGATTCTTTATATAATGTTGGACGATAACAATTAATAATTTCATCAAGCCAGTGAGGTATGAATTGAATTAGGCGCTGATCGCTGTAAAGCTGCTTTGAGACAATTTTGATTGTAAAAAGCACTATACAAAAAAAAAATGAATTGAATTGAATTGAATTGATTTGTGAGTGAGAGCAAGGAAAATCAATTGTAGAATGCTTTTAACAGAAAGTTAAGACAGATATGCCGTCATTTTTTTTTTACAAGTTCCTTTAAATGTCACTATGTATTGCATTAAATCCAATATATCACACAAAATACATATCACCAGTCAGGAATAAGTTTAACAGTTACATGTAATTTTTAATCAGTAAGTATTATAACATGGCACTATGCAGTTTGTCAATTTGGCTCCTTTAAGAGTTACTTATGGTTATAAATTAATTAACAATTTGTCTAGGTCTTTGTCTTAAGATGAATTATAAGATAAAAACAATTTTATTTGGTGATTCTGTGGTAAAAAAAAAAACAACAACAACAAAAAAACGTTAAGGGTGAGACAAAGAAAGCGTAATTTGAAGTTTAACATACACAAACAAAACATCTCACAGAGTTGCTTCGATGGCCAAGACAGAGTCTTTTCTTCTCTGTCTTTCCATTCTGCTGTTTTCCTTTACTCTCCTGTCTTCACCTGCGACCATTGGGTCCAATTAAACGTCTTAATCAGCTAACGACTTTGGCACAGCCTGTTAAAGGAGAATTAAACAGGTAGGAGTAATAGACAGAGAGAGAGAGAGAGAAAGAAAGTGCTGATGATACGTTTTGAGTGCCTCTGGTGTAAAATAAAAGTTGGAAGACACGATTAAAACAGAATAGAGTGTGCCACGGCAAGTGTTAGCACCCTCGCGTTGTTGAATTACTTTGCTGCACACCTTTGAAATTGAATTTGGAAGGCCTGCGCATAGTCGGATAATTGAAACTGTCTGTTTATCAAGGCAACCAATGAGATCTTTAACATCACCCATTATGTAAGCAGTGTCTAGTTTGGTGATAATGATCTAACTTTGAGATAAGTTTGCTTGCTGTATGAATTAAATATTAAAACATCCCCAAATGCTTAGGATAGTTACAAGCATCTGTTAGATCAACCTAAAACTGAGAGAGAGAGAGAGAGAGAGAGAGAGAGAGCAAAAGAAAGAGAGATCTTGTATGTAAGTCACTGTTTCAAAACTGAGATGTGATTATTTTTCAGCTGATTTGACAGCTGTGGTGGAGGGTCACACTATATTTTAGGATCTTCGTTTAACTCAACTAATTTAACTGATCTCCATAAGGGATGCAGCCACCAACTAATAACAGAATAATGAGAGCATTTAAAACACGTTTATCAATTACTGTATCAAACTACAACCGCAAATTCCGATTCCAAATCTGGATAAAAGCAAAAAGAAAATGACCAGTGATCAAAAACTGCACTGTGAGTCCTTTAAATCAGCTGACCTGCATGAAGCCAGACAGAAGACCAAACTTTAACTGAGAGAGAGACATTGGTCTTACACAACCGCTCGTGAAACTTACAGATTCCAGTCAGGAGTGCTTATTGGATCAGCCAGCGAAATTTGAAAGATTATTCCCAACAGGTTAGAGTAAAGCCAACGATATCAGGCCTATCTAACAACTTTACGGCTCAAAATAGTCACAGAAAACAAAATTACTGGTGACATTGGAAGAGATTTGGAGACAAAGGCTAGTGTGTGAATGCCAGAGTAGGTGGAGACCTCAATTTTGTGATAACACAATCTGAATTTTTCAACCTAACACTGACTTAAAGTGACTGAAACAAAACAAAGCCTTTCTAATATTTGCTTCAACTGACTTTGCACTTGAAATAGGTCAGAGGGTTTTTTGTTTGTTTGTTTGTTTGTTTTTCCCTCCACTTGTTTATTGCTGTCGCTCTATACATTCCCTCTTCAGAACACCACTTTGAAAGGTTTAGCCAGAAAAAAAAAATGCTCAAATGAAATTAAACAGGGACTTCTTTCATTGTAATCTATTGTCTGTTTTGTTGACTGTTCAGGAGGCCAGAGCGAGTAGCTTTAGCTTTAGCCAGAGGCTTTGAGAGCCATAAAAACAGGCCAGTGCAGCACAAGCAGCAGGGTAATCTCTTCATATCTACTGAGGCCAATTCTGCTCAACACCGTGGGGTGCCCCTGCCGTCTCTTCCTTTATCATTTTCTCTCTCGCTCTCTCTCTTTCTCTCTCTCTCTCTCAACACACTCCTCCCTTTTTCACATACGGTTGCCAGAAGATGAGTCTGATTCATTTTGGGAGACATCCAAGAGACAAGGAGAGAGCAGGGAGCGAGAGGGAGAGAGTGAGTGAAGGCCTCAAGCAGGCAGCATCTGGTAGTCTGTGAGAGGGGTGAGTGTGTTGGGTTGTGGAAATGCAGGGCACACAACTAACAGCCACTGGATGACAATGAAAATACACACACACACACACACACAGAGTGTAGGAGCATTTCTGAATGAGTGATGGTCAAAGAGACAGCTGGGGAGTACTGAGCCAAAGTTTTCAGAGCCAAGCATGATCTTGCCCTTCCATCAGAGGACTGGCTGAGAATCAGGCATTCTGGGCATTCTTCACACACAACCAGCAATCTCACATCCAGCATTCAACTGCCTATTGATTAAACCTGGGACAGCGCAGCCATAGCATGGAAACAGTCGATATCAGTAGTCTGATGGTAGTTGTTTGGGGGAGGGGGGGGGGGCTTTCAATGTAAAATTTAAGTACAGGAGCAAAGTTGGAAATTCAATTTTGAAAGATTACAAATCAAGGGTTTCAGAGTTGAATCAATCCATTTTGAATTTCTGTGCTAGATGTTGACTATGTAAAGTCAATGCAGAATGTGTAGGTATTACATATTCACCAATGAGTGCGTGTGTGTGTATGTGCGTGTGCGCGCGCATGTGTGAGAGAGAGTGTATGTGTGCGTATGCCCGTGTGTATGTGTGTGAGTGTGTGTGTGTGTGTGTGTGTGTGGTGTCTTAGGCACTGTGAGGGCCTGAGTGTTGTAAGGGGTCTGAGTGTTTTCTGATGCCTGTCTGACTAAGCCTGTCGTTCTGGAGCAGAGAGGTGTCATCAGCTCAGGCCTCAGCACTGGAACCTGTCAACCAGCCAGACCTGTACCTCCTGATGAGCTGACAGCAGAGAGAGACAGACAGAGAGAGGGGGAGGAGAAAGAGAAAGAGAGAGAGACACGCACACACACACACACACACACAGAGAAAGACAGAGTTAAATAAAAAGAGAATCAGAAAGAATGAAAGAGTTGGGGAGTGAATGATAGAGCAAGCAATTTGAGAGAGAGAGAGAGGGAGAGAGAGAGAGAACCGATACCACAACCTACCCTCTCCTACTTCCCCTTTTGTTGTTGTTGCTATTGTTGTTGTTTGTTTTTGCTGTCTCTCAGATTTTGTGTTTGCATCCTTCGGTCACTCTGTGGACTCATTCTCTGAGCCTTCCTCCCTCTTACTTAAATAAGCCAACATTTCACTGTTTCACTTAAACAAGACATTCACTGTGTGTCATAAGACTGTTAAAACTGGAAAGCACTGATGCTTGATGGCTCCATGCAGCTCCTATCAGCTTAAGAGAAACTTGATGTCACTCTCCGATACCTACTTCTGTGAATTAGCCAGAAATTGACATGGAAACATGTACCAATCTGCTGAGATTTTTACTCATGTTATTCAGGTCAAAAATCATATACAGCAAGCTTGAAAATTTAGAAATCAAATAAGCTTTTAGGATGAGAGTACGAAATTATCAAAGAAGAAGGAGAGACTTTCTCTCCCTCTTTTCCCACATTTGTTGCTCCCCTGGGTCTTTGTTAAAGCTGACATTACCCACGATTCTCAGTGCTTCCGCTGCTATTCGCTGGAATCACGCTCATTTTCTGGGTGGCAATAAATATTAGAATAAACTCAGACAGAGCGAGGTTCAGTCTGCGCTTCTGTTCGCTGTCTGCTTCGGTTGCCACGGCAGCTGAGTGACAGACCAGCCGTGTGTGTGTGTGCACGTGTGCTCGTGTGTGTGTGTGTGTGTGTGTTCGTGTGTGTGTGTGTGTGTGTGTGTGTGTGTTCGCTCGTGTGTGTGTGTGTGCGTGTGCGTGTGTGCGCTCGTGTGTGTGTGCGTGTGCGTGTGCGTGTGTGTGTGTGTGTGTGTGTGTGTGTGTGTATTGGGGGGTGGAGGAAGGGGTGTGTTTGGATTAGACGAGGTGATGGAGTTAAGGGAAAAAAAAAAAGATTGTCTTTTTTTTCCCCTCTTCCTCTTCTTCATCTTCTCTCTCGCTCCTTCTCTTTCTTTGTCAAGTAAATTTAGCCTTGGGTAGGATGAACATCACACAGAAGGGGGGGGGGGGGCGCCGCTCTGCGATTGTTGACACCCATCAATAAATCCGATTTTTAATTATCGGACACATGACAAGAAGCAGTGACAGCATCTTTCCTCCTCAACTGCCCCCCCCCCCCACCCGCCCCCCAGCCCTAAAACCCATACACCATCATCCCCCTCCCACCCATCCTTGTCTTTCCTTCACCCAGTTCACCGGAGAACATTCTGTCAACTCGACGCTGTAACAGAGGAGTGCTCTGAGACCGAGAGCTGACGAGATGCCAGTAAGGAGAGCAACGCGCGGAGACATCTCCATGTATCCACCTCGTCAGGCACGTGATAACGTTCAACACGAGAGCTAAACAAACATTCAGTAATTCCATCTCTTATGACACTCAGGCATGGTTTTGGATACGTGACACATTTCAAGTGTTGGTTGAGTGCATATAGACAACTAATGAATGACATTAGCAGAGATGGGTGTGGCATTTTGGACAAGTTAACATTTGTTTTTTGGGGTGGGGTGGGGTGGGGGGAGGGGGGGGGGGTTGGTTTTTAGACACAGACAAGCTAGGAACAGACCACCCTCATCACCAGAGAGTAAAACATCCATTTGGGATTTATTATTCCTGTAGGTCTATTGATTATATGACAGGAGCTATTTGTTTTCCCTTCGGGAATTTCATTACAATATATGATATTGGGAAAATTCGAGGAAATGTGGTTTTGCCCTCTAAGCATACGGCAAATTTGATTTCAGAGGCTTTATAGAACAGGGATCTGTCTTAGATTGGTCCTCCTGAATTCGTTTGAGTTATCTTACGTTCGCAGACCGCATGCTGGGAGGTCAAGTTCCATGAGAAAAAAAAACAAAAAAAAACAAAGAACATTTTGATGTAAAACGTATTGTAAAGATTCGATAACATCTTGTCAAAGGCATTTCCCAAAAGCTTTCATTTCGTCCAGAGCAGGCTGTGGAAAACAAGGTGCGCTCATTAAATAGCTCCAAAACCACAACAGGGCAAAACATTTGTGCATTGAACAGCATCCAAATACTCTGTCAGAGGAATCTCCATGTGTGTTTTTTGGTCAGTTTCACATTCCTCTGCCCAGAGAATCCCTTTCATCTTGGCTTTCAGCACTTACATTTGTGTCATATCAACTCAGTGTAAGCTCAGTCTCAACCATGTCTTCATTCTACATGAAGAAATATGCTCAAAGATCCAGAGGACGTTTGGGCAGATGTTTAATGTATTCAAAAGCGGAGAACGTTCCAATGAAAATCCTTCAGCTTATTCTGTAGCTTTTCATTGCTTTAACACAGTCTAAAGAATATAATATATCGGAATTTTTACTGGTGGTATTTTAAAAATGCGGCAGTCAAACTTTTTTGACTGTGAACACGCAAACAAACGTAACAAATCCCACACACACGCACACACACACACACACACACACACACACACACACACACACAAAGACAAAAATAAATGCTAAAATATTGTTCCCAGAATTACGATTATTATTTCAGTGTATTGTGCTAAATACAGAAAACGTGCATGATTAACAGTGCTTTTGGTCCCAATCGGATTTCCAGAGTAAATCAAAAGCATGCTTTGCAGCCAGTGACAATTTACCCAACCCATCCCCTCTCCCCACCTCCACAGCAGCTAAACGTACAACTTTACAGTTCCCAGAGGAAGTGTTGACAGTGGAGTTCCATCAGAGAAACAAACTTCTCTCTCCACCCCACTGGGTCTACGTCTGTAGCGTGACGTTTGTAAGGTTGTACGCCGTGATCTTCATGGCTTTGTCTTGTTATTCGTATGTTCTTTGCAAGTTTTC
>NC_044496.1:11158771-11171271 GCF_902362185.1 Chanos chanos | reverse complement strand
GGCAGTAGGCCTGCGTGAAAACGTCCGCTGGGAATTTACAGATGGTGTGTCTGAATCATTAATTCTCTCTCTCTCTGTGTCTGGGACTTAGTTGGGCTATAATGTGTAGCACTGGGTGTGTGTATGTGTGTGTGTGTGTGTGTTTTGTTTTTTTTTGTTGTTTTTTTTCTTTTTTAAAGGGTTTTTAACGTTTCTCGTATTTGTGAAATACTTGAAGTCGGTGTGTCGTATTCACAATGAACGTGGAGATTAACATGCTATATGGTTGTGGCTCATATCTTCAGACTACAATGTCTGTTGAATTTTAAGAGTAAGTCTTTGTAGAGTATTAACAACAGACGTGGTCATTTTGGCAGCTAATACAGGAGCAGACATCTATTGTGAGAGCTTTCATGTTTTTTAGTTCTTAGCGAGGAAGCTTGAGTAATTACCAAGTAACCTTGATTAAGAACTGCTGTGTATGAAGAAAAGCCATAAACTTCATTTACTCTTTCACACTAAACAATTTAGAGTTATAAAAAGTATAAAAAAAATCATTGATATAATGATAGATTGAGTAAAGCTAAAGTAAGTGGACAAATGGTAATTGGCAGAAAGATGTTAAATAACCAAGTAAGTAATTAAGAGAAAAATGAAAACACCGTCGCATGTCGTAGGCTTTCACATTGCTCTGGTAATCACATTAAGAGCATGTTTTAGAAAAGGTGTTTTTGACACTCAGCTATTCTGTGATTACTTTAGATTCACTGAAAGAATTAACGTAATCAATTTATAGTAATCTGCTGCGGTGTAATGTAAGATCTTTAAATAATCTATAAATATTCTCCAAACAGCCTCAGCCGTATTCCCGTTGAGGTAATGACTTAGCTGACGGGGCTAAACCTGCGTTCAAAGCCAGAGGAAGTTCATTCTACTGAGTTAAGCTTACGTTGTGCCCCCTTTTCTGTTTAATTGTGCTGGCTAAATACATGGGACTTAATCAAACTTAAAAATAACAAACAAACGAATAAAATAGAGAAAGTCCTCAGAGAACTCATTAGAGGCCCTGTCAAAACTCCAAGAGACTACATAATTACAGACCAAAAAAAAAAAAAAAAATGCAAAGCCCCTTTTTTTTTTTTTTGTATTTCCCCCTCTTGCAGATTATTGCTGAACTAAGGTCATTACAAATAAAAGAAGTTTATCTTTCAAAGTTTGATTGAGTAACTCTAACTAGGATAAATGCGAAAAGAAACTTGCGTTCAGACCTATCACAAATGCAGCCTGAAACTGTTTATGCTGATGTGCGCCAGTACTGCACGAGAAAGAAGAGAGAGAATGAGGAAGGGGGGAGAAAGCGAAAGAAAGAGATGAAAATTACACTTGCTTACTTTCTTTCATTAAAGAAAGAAAAAAGTCATGCCTACTGACAGGGAAATGAAAAGATTTCAACCAACTTTCTATAAATGAATCTTTGCCTGAGTGTGTGTGGGTGTGTGTGTGTGTGTGTGTGTGTCCGCGCACGTGCGTGTGTGTGCTTGTGTCTGTCATTTTAATTAGGACAGGAGAGGATTCTCAGACTAACGGACAAACCATCAATCTTTAATTAAAGTCACGCATTGCAGATTTACTGTGGTGTTTGGGCTGATTGAAAAATAAGGAGAATGATATTTCTATTAGAATGAGTTTTATTAATAACATGACAGTGCCATAAAAACACATCCAAACCAGAACCAATCAAAGAGAAGTGACAGACAGCTTTTACATTACTGCTTCAAGCAAATCAAGTTGCACCCACCCGCCTCTCTTCAGCTATTTTTATTTATTTATTTTATTTGTTTATTTATTTCTTGTTTTACTTTACCCTCTGCCGGGTATTTTAGCAGCGAATGGATAGGTTGTATTCTTTTGTGGTAAAAACGAACAAACAAGGAGCTAAACACACATTCTCTGACTCTGCTCTGAAAGCTGAAATAGTAAATAGTTTCTAAATTTTGAGCAGACCATAAAATCACTAATCACAACAAGCTTATTCAAGCCAAAGCATAATTAACTATAACATGCCATATGTCACTTTCAGATCTGAAGACATGAATCTCAAAGCTACAGTAAACCCATCTAAGAGTTATACACTGCCATTATCAGATTTGATTTCTCATGGCTACATCTGCCTCCTGCTTAATCACGCTTTACAAGTCCCCCCGACGGCAAACAAACAGGCAAGTTTCCATTATAAAACACAACCACTGAAGGCCCTGGAAAGCAATACTTTCATGTGATAGAGTCAAACACTCTATGTGTGGGCTGTATAAAGTCTCTCTTTCTCTCTCTCTCTCGTTCTCTCTCTCTCTATCTCTCTCTTTCTCTCTCCCTCTCTCTCTCTCTCACACACACACAGACACACACACAGACACTCTCTCTCTCTCTCTCTCTCTCTCTCTCTCTCTCTCTCTTTTGAAGTGACCTGGATTTGCCTTTAAATGACCTGGATCTCTTCCCATGTTTCGCCTAAATACAGACACTGTTCATTTGCTCTGCAGCGTTCAGAAGTGTGCTTTGTTTAACTGTCTCAGGAGAATACCTTGGACAAAATGACGGCTCTGTGTAACTAAAGACCTCTTAAACGTATTACAGATTACTATTGCCATAGCCTTGCCAGGGCAATATCCTGCTTGAAAATATATTTACCACATGTCACACACTAAAAACATGGCACTAAGAATTCTAAAAGAAATGTCTGCATGTGTACATTCATTTTCGAATGAACCAATTCAATTTTTATCATTGAGGTCTCCATTCTCCCCATGAACATGATACTGACCTACACTGATACCTGAAAGTATAAAAAAAGACCAATTTATCATCTCGGTGAAAGTTTCATAACTCTTCTACTTTTGAAACTGTTACCTCGCTGTCCCTGTTTCTAATCTTTTAGGTGCTTCCTCACAGAAAAAGCGAAGGGAAAAAAAAAAAAAAAGCCCTCCGTCGGTCGTCGCGGCGATGCTCTTGACCCCGATGCTACATGTTTGTTGTGTTGGGTGATTCTTCTTCCTGCCCTCCCAAGATGAGCCTTCTAGTTTATTTTTAAATCATCAATTACTCAAAACTTCACTCCTGCTATCTCTCCGCAACCATCTGGGTTCCACACCTTTACGCTTAAAGGCTGCTGGGATAATGACAGCCTTCTTCTCCTCCATTAATTTATGAGCGCTGGGAGCTGTATTTCATACCTTATCATCCTCTTCCATTTGATCTCAAGTATCTATTTTTTTTTTCTTTCTGCATCTGCACACCAGTATACATAAATCTCTCAGTCTCGCAGCTTGTCAAACAGCCAAAAGATCTGCAAGGCACACAGGCCAGGTTTAGATACATTTGAAAACAGAGAGAGAGAGGGAGAGAGAGAGAGGGAGAGAGAAAGAAAAAGAGACAGAGGAAGGAGGAGGGAGGAAAAGGAAAAAAGGAAACATGGTGATAATAAAAACAGAATTAGACAGACTTCAGAAGAGTTGTACTTCAACAGTCTGGTTTCTGATCTGAAGTCACTGAGTATCCGATATGCTTTTTCTAGATGTGTGTGTGTGTGTGTGTGTGTGTGTGTGTGTGTGTGCGCGTGCGCTTGCATGTGCGTGCGTGTGTGTAATTTACATATTGATATACATGTGTTCCATGTTTCGACTAAACAGCTGGGGTTTCCAAAGCAACAGCCGATCTTGATCATTTAATCATTTTTGCACATATATGTCACAAAATGGACATTCTGTCAAATCTATAAACTGCAATTATTAACATTAACATCATTGCTAAGAGCAAATGGAAAAATATCACGCACAGCGAAAGACATCGAGTATTGGAAAGAAACAGAGCAAAGTCAAAATACCTAAAAGAAATGATAAAAATGAAGGGGGGGGGGGGATGTTTGCCTTTTGTTTGAATAGTCTTTGTTTATCTAACGTCTATTTCCCAGGTCTTTAAAAGTCCCAGCATGCTTTTCATCCTCCCGTGCACTTTGCATACCCTATTTCCGTCTTCATTGTGAAGTTATTTTGGCCCCTAATGAAATCAGCCTCAGATGGTCTAGAGTGCTGACAGAGGCAATGGGTGCTAAAAACCTAATCCTCTCAGGGTCTTGTTTAGAGAGCAACCTTTTTTTTTTCTTCTTCTTCTTCTTCTTCTTCTTCTTCTTCTTCTTCTTCTTCTTCTTCTTTATTGTGTTTCTCTACTTGGTTTTTTTTTTTTTTTTTCCTCTCATCTGCTTACATGCATCTTCAAAAATATCATAGCGCTTTACAAACCCCCATTCCACTGACCAATATTTAGCTATTGGAGTAAGACCTTAAGTCTTTTGAACTAGGGTAAATATAGTAATACAAAGAGAACAAAAAAAAAGATGCATAGCCAGGCTTATAAACTTCTCTGCATCTCTCTTGAATCACCAGGCTCATATTTCCTTTCGAAAATGACACTTTAATTAAAGAAATTACGGTTCTGAGAGAGAGAGAAAGAGAGAGGGAGAGAGGGAGAGGGGTTAGAGGGAGGGGGGGAGAGAGAGAGAGAGAGAGAGAAGGACCTTCAGAGAGAGATAAGGCTGGCCAGATAAAGCCTTATTGTGTGTGTTTATCAAAGACGCGTGCTTTAAACTGTTAATAGGTAATACGGAGATAAGTAAAGCCCCTCCGATGAAGCCGGCCTCCAGATATTTTCCGAGAGGCTTACGGGTAAGGGAAGAAGAACGGAATGAAATCGTAGCCTGAAAGAGTCAGTGATTAAAAAGAGAGAGAAAAAAATAATATCCACTCCAGTCCTTATCTTAACACTATTTATTGTTCTTTGTGAGTGTATATTTGGAATGTTTTATTTATTTATTTAATTTTTGTTTTGGGGGGGGGGGGGGGCATAAGATGTTGTGTGCCGTTAAATAAAACAGCTCTTTTCATAAGAGCATTAGCAATTTTTTGCGGATTAAACAAACAGTGCAAGCCTCACATTGTAATGGCTGTAGCTTTTACCTGTCAGACAGATTTAGTATTTGTGCTGGGTTAAAATTGGAAGTCGACATGAATGTAAAACTTTCTACATCTCTGCCTCCAAAGATCCTTTTTTCAACTCATTTATTTATTTATTTGTTTGTTTCTGTGTTATTTGTGAAGCATGGCTTTATTTTTAGAGTGTCAACATTTCAGCTCTTCCTATTCCAATTGCAATTCCTAATAGCTTAATTTTATTTGGTTATTGATATGCAAATAAAATCAATAAATAGCCAGTCATATTTTTTTTTACTGATATTAGGTTTTCTCCTTTTGTAGACTGCCTCCATCTCTGCCTCTGTCACTCCCTCTCTGTCTCTCATTTGCTCTCTCTCTCTCTCTCTCTCTCTCTCACTCACTCTGACAGGACCACATGTGGTTTGGGTTAAGTAAGCATGTGTTAGTCTGCACCAAGACATTGTTAACCAATCCTAACAGTTTGTATGACTCTGTGAAACAGTTAGATAGATAGATAGATAGATAGATAGATAGATAGATAGATAGATAGATAGATAGATAGATAGATAGATAGACAGGGAGGGAGATAGGGAGGGAGAGAGAGAGAAACAGAGAGAGAGAGAGAGAGCACACTCCTTTAACCAAAACCAAAAGGCAGTAGGGAGGAGGAACATATTGCTGTTCTCCTGCTCTCTCTCTCTCTCTCTCTCTCTCTCTCTCTCTCTCTCTCTCACACACACACACATGTAGAGAGAGGCAGTAAAAACTCTAGCAGGCACCCAGCTGGGGAGAGACATGTAGAGGAGCCACAGATCACTTCCTTTTACATACTTCAGCACTCGTGTTTCACGGCAGGGGAAGGCCCCAGCCTTCCCAGAATTCCTGAACAGGGGTCATAGACCACCGTGGAGCTAGAGCAGACAGCATGTGCTCTGGGGTAATAATTTTGTTCTTTTTAAGTGTTTTAATGTGTGTAACATTGTCCCACTGAATTTCTCTCCCTCTCTCATTCTCTCTCTGTATGCGTCTCTTTCTCTACACAGGAGTCCATGGACAGGTTGTGCAAGGTACTGCCTACCTGCTAATACTTATTGTTAGCATGATTTAGTGACCTACTTATGGGGCACTGGTGAAAAATTTGACCCGCGCGATACAATTTGACTCAAATATTAGCTGTAAATTTATATTTTACATTCATGCGTTTAATCCTCGTCAGCTTTTGTATACACTTCATTTTTACAGTGAAACAAGGACTTCACAAAATTTTCAATGCACGTACATTAAGCCAAGCGTAAAACGACGTGAAGAGATGCTAACAGTGGACGCGCTCTAAATAATCCATTTTTTTTTACCATCACTGAGAAGGAAAAGATCTTTAAAATATAGAATATTGTGGAAGAATCAGACAAGAGAGAAAGGGGCTGAAGAGGAGGGAAGCAGAAGGAAGAGAGGGAAAAAAACCCCAAAACATTCTCTCATCAGTATCATTCTAACCGGCCGTCAGAACTCCGCCTGTCACTTACCTGCCTGCGCCACGTCTCCTTAGCATAAGCAAGCGTGAAATATTGACTTCACAACATAGTCCCACTGAAAAGGTAGAGAAAAAGAGATGGTGCAAGCTGCGTGGAAGGCATAACTTTGAGAAAAATTTATGAGAGAGAGAGAGAGAGAGAGAGAGAGAGAGAGAGAGAGAAAGAGAGAGAGTGAACGAGCAAGAGAAAAGAGAAGAAGAAGGAGACAGGGCAGAGAGAGACTTTTTAACTTGTAAGTTCTCCTTCATTTACTAACAAGAGGAATTGAGTGCCCTGTTTAGTTTTTGTACTTTTCTAAGACAAATCCTTTGCCTGTCAAACAGACTTCCCTCGGTATTTACGCTGTTCTGTTCTGTTGAGTTAAAAGCATGCAGTACCTACCAGGACAGCAGATGAATTCATGATCTAATGTTTACATAAAAGTAAGAATGTATCCACATCAAAATGAAAGTTCATATACAGCAACATTTGCATGGATTTGAGCCTCTGTACAACTCGTGTACAGACTGATGTGCACACAATAGGTGAACCCTAATCTGAACCCTAATCTATACAATGGATTAAAATCTTATCTCTTCGTATGTGCACTACGTGTGCATTTGTGGACAGTGAAACCTGCTGGGCTAGACTAGAGAATGGAGAACATTCTGCTAAGCTTGACCACTTGGTTGTTGGTAGGAAATGCTTGAATCCTATAGGACAACTGGGATAGTAAACCATTTCCACTTAGAAAGCCTTGTAAACTTAAACACATCATGGTTACATTTCTTGAGTGTGAAAAATAAAGAGACAAAAAAAAAAAAAAGACAGCAAGAAACCCAACATGGGAATCATCACATAGATGTATCCAATTCAGAATGTACCTAAGTGCACTTAATGATGGGAATGCATTCGTCTTAACCTGGACCAGGATGAGTTAATGCTCAAAACAATGTAACAAAGGGCAAGATGAATTTATTGACCCTAGTCCTAACCCCAACCATAGCCTAATCCCACGAACCACTAACTCTCACTAACCCTAAACCTTAAACCCCACCAATAACCCTAAACATTTAAACAGCAACAACAACAACAAAAACTCTGTATATGAATAGAGGCAATGCAGTAAGAAATTTTATAATAAATGACACGTATTATTTCACATGCTAAACATAAAAAAAAAAATCACATATAAACAAAGCTTAACCATAACTGAAAATGTTCTTTTGCCTCTTTAACTATTCAAACATTGTGCAAATAAGTTGCTCATCTAGCCTGCAAATATTACTGTTGTCTTCATGACATAGAATCCCACTGGGTACGACACATCCCTGTTTGGTCCTACTTCTGTTCATGCTCTAGATATTACAGATATTATCTAATGATGTAGATGGCTCATTTTAATTTATTTTAAGCATGATATCTAATGTAACTTTGCATTCAGAAAATATGGATGAATACCAACGTCTTTCTTTATGTCTTACTTGTTCTTATGCACATATTGCAATCAAATCTGCATACAACACTTTTGCAGCTCCCCTAGTGTTTTGCAGCTGCTCTGCAATTTGCTTTTATCTCCTATTAGGCACAGTAGAAGCTTGACTGCCGGAATGTGCATTTGACCAGAATAAAAAAAAAAAAAAGAAAAGTGACCTGCCACCTGTCTTCGCTGTGCCTGAAAGATCAATATTTACCAGTTTTACCCAGGACACAGAAATTTCCCCAAACCTAAAAGCCCTTAAAGTTTAAAACAAACAGCAATAACTGACCCTGTCCAAATTTTTCTCTTCATCCAGTGATAGTAACCCAATCTCTTTCCTGTATACAATCCACCAAATCTCACATCAAATATAGATCAAAGAATACGTGTTCTTTAGCTGGCAAAGATCCCCTTTTTCTGGGAGAAGAGTCAGGACTGCCTGCTAGCAGCTTTTTGGAAGAACCCCTTCCTTGTAACTGCTCCTTAGGACTTTAAAGGGTTTGCGACTGATGGATCCCTAAAAGCTTGCTAGAACTCCACAGGAAGTCCATCGATTCTGGTGAGCTTCCCGTGAAGGGCTGACATGCCTCCTCCATAACCTCCTGAAAGATAAATTACTCTCGAAGGTGTTTCTGTTCCTGGTTCAAAGAAGAGAGGATTTGAGAAAAAAGTCAGCAGCACACGCAGTGTCCGATCACTGTTTTCTAAACAGGTCAGAGGAAGAAAAAAAAATGTTGCTGCTGTAATTTTGTGCGTCTTTTCAGGACCTGATGTCCTTAGCCCCCATCAGAAGCGTGAAGACATCATAATACCTTTCTGGTATGCAATACTCTCTATTAAGTTAAAAGAGAAAAAAAAAACAAAACAGCTAGAACATCCAAGTCACAGACAGAGAAAAACAAGACCATCTAGATGGCTCACATTTGACATCTGTTTTTCAAAATCCCTCTCAACATGAATGTTTTGTCTGCTCTGAGACAGCATGTTAGGTAGAATCAGTCTGGTGAACCTTACAACCTTGGATACAAAAAACCATTTTGTTCCAGCCTATTCATAATTCATTTTAGATTGGCACGAGAATATGATGTTCACTTGAACGATGATCACTGAAGTTTTACCAAATTCCCACAACAAAGTTTTCATATTCTTCTTTCCACTTGTTTTGGAATTGCTTAAGGGACACAGAGAATCTGGAATCATGTATCATCCGTACGCTGAACTGTTAATAATCACTGTGTTTTAATCTGTGAAACAGAAAAATTAATTTGAATGAAATTTTGATAATAGTCAAAATCCTGACATTTTTAGTTTTCCAAATTCCACAAACCAAAGTTCTACAAACTCTCATATGTACCAAATAAGTTGAGATCTTCCAAAAAACACCAAAACCAAAAACTTCTGTTGCTATTGGAAGAAAAAGTTTCCTGTAACAGCAGCTTTCTGCTTTATCTCATTCATAAAATCATTGCTTTGTCCAACCAAGTGCAGCCGAGTTCTCATTTTGATGGGCAACAGGAGACATCTGAAATATCAGACCACCTGTTCTCTTCCCATAACCTCTTCAGCAGCCACAGTCACCTCAGATGCCTCACTGTTTAAAATACCAGCGCTCACTTTCTCTCTAGGCCAAGACGCATTGGAAAAGAGTTTCCAATTACTCCATCAGTACACCACTCCTGGTCTTAGCGCTGTTTTACATTTCTCATTTCAGCCATGGACTATTTGGTCATCCTCTAACATTTACTCACCTACTGCAATGTAGAGGGTCCCTTGTTTGTGTTCAGTGACTCAACACATTTCAACTCCAACCGGAGTTCTCTTTTCACCCACAGTATCCTTCATATTTAATTACAAAGTGGCTTGACTCATCCTCTGACTAGTTGGCCCATCCTCCCTGATCTTTTCCTGTGTACATAAATGAATCTTTTAGAACCAGCATTGGCCACTCAAAGCAGATCAGACCATCAGTGCTTGCAAAAACTATGTGTGAATTCCCAGTGTAAGTTAAAGAAAACTACGCCTGTAACTCCTTTGTAGGTGTCTTCAAAAACAAGAAATGTACCTGCCTCCAGAGAAGCAGGACATGTTTTCAGGGCTACATTTTTTTTTACATGCAAATAGTTTCACTTTACTGGCACTTGCCAAGTCACCAAAGTGACTCAGTTCATTTGAAATGCAAGGCAGAGTGTCATAAATACACCTACTGATGGGCTTGACAATGGCATTAATGGAGCAAAAGCGTAAAGGCCCCCAGAGACTGCTTTTACTCACTTGACTGACAAAATGTTTGTTTTTCAAAAACACAGCCGTAGCCCTTGTTCATTCCAGAATTTGAGTCGCTACTCTCATTCGTCAGATTTTCTCAACGACAGTCATGGCACTGAAATTCATGACACATCTCAACCTACCATCAACCCACTGCAGAGACAGAGAGAGAGAGAGAGAGAGAGAGAGAGAGAGAGAGAGAGAGAGAGAGAGAGAGAGAGAGAGAGAGAGAGAGGGGGGGGGGGGGGGGGGGGGGCGCTCACATGGCAGAGTGAGACAACATGCCTAACTCCTTAGTACAGTGCAGGACAGATTTTGCCAAGGAATTTCACCAAACTATGACAATAAGCCACACAGATGGGAAAAAAAGGAGGGAAAAAAAAGCATATCGAGATATCACAAAGGGAGATTTCAAGAAGGGAGAAATAAATAGAACAAAATAAGAGAAAGAGAAGAAAAGAGAATGAGAGAGGTAATGAGAGAGAGAGAGAGAGAGAGAGAGAGAGAGAGATCGAACAAACGAACGAACTGGCAGTTGTTATTGCTGCACTGTTGAGCAGAGGTATGTGTTTTCTGAGAGGGGAATAAATTCAACATGATGTGCCCGTCCTTTTGCCTTCAAAGCAGCAGCATTGGCATGCACTTCACGTCACAGGACAGACACACATTAGCTGTCAAACTCTTCTTTCATCCTCCAACTTCAAAGGCAACGATTGATTACTCTAAATGGCCATTATCAAACATCCGCGCCACTGCAGCATGGAAAAGCCGGCATGACGAAGAGGAATACAAAATCAACCACTGCTGAATATGAGAGAGAGAGAGAGAGAGAGAGAGAGAGAGAGAGAGAGAGAGCTCCATACAAAAGGGAAAAGCAACAATGGAACATCATGTTTACAATAATAATGCTCTCTGTCTAATCTGATCTCCTTGACCACATAATCCCGTGGGATTAGGCCAGCTATGATTACACTCAAATTCCACTCCATGCTATCTCTAATACAGGCTAAAACCACATTTTGTGTCACCTCTCCATCAATAAGCTTTTTTTTTTTTTTTTAATTATTATTATTATTATCATTATTCATTTATCCTTCTTTTCCTTTTCTCTTTCATTGCCGTGTAAAGTTAACAGTCATGTGTGAATCCGTCAGAGTCTCTCCTTCTCTGTCTCGCTCTTTCTTTTCTCTTCCATTGTCTCTCTGACATAGAGCTCAACCTCTATTACAAGCCCTAGCAGAAGACCATACTAATTATTTCCCCGTTATTTTGAGCATTATGCAAATGCTTCCGCTGAGTAGTCAAAACATTTCTCTTCATTTCAACACAGTCTTCCATTCATACAGACACACACACTCCATATATACACACACAAACATACACAAACACACACACACTCACACACACACACACTCAACAAAAAAAAAGAAGTGGCTCAAAGCTAAGCCTTCATAAAAAGAGAAATAAAACCCCTCTGTTTCTTTCAAGACCTGCATTTGTGCAACCCTGAGACAGATGGTTGAGGTTGTGGATATATTTTACTCTCTCTCCCCCCCCCCCCCAGATTGAGCCCGGTGATACTAAAAAGCCCATAAAACTCAAAGATGAGCGGATAGAGCTAATAATATAATCATTGGAAACACCTGCAATGCACACAGATGGGCCATCTCTCCCTGTCCGTCCGTCAGAAGGCCCAGGTTCCGCCTCTCCATATGGAGCGCACGGTGACGACAGGGTGTGCGAGAGTTCGACTCTTTGCTTTGTTCCCCACGTGGCGGTAAAGCAAGAGAGAGAGAGAGAGAGAGAGAGAGAGAGAGAGAGGAGAGAGAGAGAGAGAGAGAGAGAGAGGGAGAGAGAGAGAAGGGGTAGCATATGCGGGCTTTTTATAGACTGCCTAGGCCTGCTGGCGGGTGTCATAGACAATTCTGTTCTCCCTGCTGAATCTGTGCACGCGTCTCCTCCTCTGTTAGGAGTGGAGTTCGGTCTGCGTTTTTTGACCCGCGCTTCCAGGATACTATCAAAGACGAACAGAGCAGATAGAGCGAGAGATGGACAGATATAAAATAAAACATAATGACCTGGAGAGACACTGTAAAATAAGAGAGCTAGAAGAGAAATAAAAGATATGGGTAAAGAAAAGTAAACTACCGGTCGTCAAGGCATTGAGTTTAAAACATACTCAATCACGACATAAAAAAAAAAAAACCACCTCTGTTTTCTTTCTTTCTTTCTTTCTTTCTTTCTTTCTTTCTTTCTTTCTTTCTTTCTTTCTTTCTTTCT
>NC_044496.1:11108771-11151271 GCF_902362185.1 Chanos chanos | reverse complement strand
TATATATATATATATATATATATATATATATATATATATATATTCCACCCAAGAGGAGTGACCTTTCTGTCTCTTCCACGACAGCTTGAGGGAAAAATGCGTCAATTAATGACATTTAGAAATTTCATATCATTCTCAATAACCCACAGGTTTTTACAGGAAGTCAGGGGGGCGGGGGGATGGTGTGTGTGTGTGTGTGTGTGTGTGTGGTGATGGTGGTGGGGTGCAAGGTGCTCACAGAACTTTTCATGAGGTAGACTGAAGCCAGGGCAAGTCATTAATGTCACCCCTCTCCCCATGCAATCATTTCAAACTCAGGTCAGCTTTAAATCAAAACTGATCATCAAGATTGTCTCAAAGTGATGTATTACTCCATGCAGCTTTCTACACTGAAGCACACGTTGCCTTCTTTTTGGCTTGGGTCAAAATTTAAAAGACTAAAGATGATGGCTTTAAAAAGTCATGTAAGGTGGTAATAAGTATTCCTGTTGAATGGAAGAGGCATAGTAACATAATTTTAGGTAGATAAGCATTACTCAGAGTTTGACCCTCAGGTGAAACTGTCTGGTCGTGACCCGTTACTTTAAATGACAAACACACTGGGGATGAGTAGACATGGTAACATCCCTGTGGAACTCAAACACACAGCAATCTTACACGGATCAGCTGCACATTACAATGCAATCATCTTGTTCACATAGAGGACCAGTGACATAAAGCCCTGATTTTCTCTCTCTCTCTCTCTCTCTCTCTCTCGCTCTCTCTCTCTCTGTCAGTCTCTTTTCTCTCTACTGCTCTTTCCATTCCAGTCAAATGCTATATCTGTTCCGTTTGAGTGCCACTGAAGCTAGAACTAAATATCAGTCCCATTCAAATGGAGGTGGGTGGTGGGGGGGTAAATAGCTATGGGGTGACATAACCTTTCATGTACAGCCCCCATGTACCGTATACAAATAATTGAAGCCCTTGACCCTGTCTCACTGCATACGGCTGTAAGTACAAACCTGACATTTTGATACTGCTCCCGGGGCTCTTTCCCCCACTTGTTATTTTTCTATTTCAATAATCCATGACCGGCAGTGGGAAAAGAGGAGAAGACGGAGGACGGAGAAGGCGTGAATGATTAAGACTGTCAAGCTCAAATAATGTCCTCGGAAAAAAAAAAAAAAAAAACGCTCCATAAATCCGCTTTTCTGACATTTTCCAAACCTGACAAGCACACACATATTACGGGTGGGCGCATCTACTTCCCCAAAATTTGCCTCACAAAAATGACTTTTTTTTTTTTCTTTTTCTTTCTGTTGCTCACGTTTGTTGCCTGCCTTCATCCTCTTGCACACACAAACAGACACACACACACACACACACACAAACAATACAAGGGACGTGACTGAGCTGCCGCGGCCGCAGGCTCCGTTTTGAATGTGTGTGTTAGAGAGAGTGAGAGTGTGTGACACAGTGTGTGTTAAAGGCGCCCAGTACGCCCGGCGATAGGGGTGTCTCAGGGCAGTCTGAGATGGAGAAGGTTAATGGAGGCTAGTGCTTAGATCTGCTGCTGTGAGCACATGCTAACGCCGAGACTCATTTTAGACTGACAGCTATCGATAGGCGTCGGAAAGCGAAGACGCTGCAGAACGCTGTAAATGTGTCCAAAGGAGGGATAGACTCATTTTCTGTCAGTGAGTGGCTTAGGTTCAGTCGATGGTTATCTGTCTCTCTACTCACTCATTACCATCTCAACCCCACTGTCCTCTCTCTCTCTCTCTCTCTCTCTCTCTCTCCTTCCATCTCTCTCTCTCTGAGTCTCTCTCTCTCTCTTTTACATCCCTGTTTTAATCATCACTCTGCGTTGCTTCACTGTCGTGCCTTTGGAATTTATACCCCATCAGCGTACATTTGCATATTGCCTAATATGGATATTTCCAATTGAAGCTGTCAGTGATAGCCCGTGTGTTTCATGGCTATTATCTTACACAATGCCTAGATAAGAACGATGAAGTTAATTCCTGACCTTAAAATTCATCCATTTAAATCTCCCAATCATGTCTCATTCTATCCTGATCTATAATTTTGATCTGTTCTGATTTAATTCTGCATGTAGTATTGCTTATCACTTAATGCCATGTGCATAATTTGCCACAATAAAAAAAAAGAAAAAAAAAAAGTCTTCTGCTGGTGAGTATGAAAATGAACTCATACCTTCATGTATGATACAGGTCACCGTAGTGACACTCACTGTAGCGATGATCTATTTATGTTTAATTTTGGAAATTAATATATGTAGAGACACATGAAAATTCTTGCTTTGGAAAAAAAATCAACCAAAGCTTTCACAATATGTTGATCAGTTCTTGTATATATAATATCTCTAGCAGTCATGCTTCACCTTAACACATGGGGAGTGTAACAGTATCTTTGTTTTCAAAACTCACTCCAGAACTTGTCGAGCCGTCTGTCTGTTCTTGCTGTATGACATTTTGTCGTTATTAAACGTTTGGAGTGTGCCTTCTGACTGAGCCCTTGTGCTTTTCTTTTTTACCCTCTATTTCGCTCCATCCTTCTCTACCTCCCTCTTCCCTCTCTTCTTCTCCTCTTTAATTCTGCCTTGTTGTGATAAACAGTTGCCATCAGTGTGAAATATTAATGGCCGGGGCTGATTTGGAGTGTCGAGCACTGTCATTCATTTGCCTTTTAATCTACCTGCGAAAAAAAAAAAAAAGAAAAAAGAAAATAGTCACTCACTCATTCACTCATTCTCTCTCTCTCTCTCTCTCTCTCTCTCTCTCTCTCTCTCTCTCTCACACTCACACACACACACACACACACACATGCACACTGAGCTTCAAAGTCTTCCCAAAGTCATTGACTGCCTCAGTGCTGATATTTGGGTGTGCTGGAGAGAGTGAGCGTTCCTCCTGTGTCCTTCTCACTGACCCAAAAGTGTAAATGTGACATGGAATCATTGCAGTCTCTACCACGGTAGACAACCCTCCTCTCATGAAACATCTGCCCTGAATATCTTACAACTCTCCTGGGTCTATTTAAAATCGCTGCTCTTAAAATGTTGGTTAATAGGTTGGTTGCTTAAGTTAATAGATAGGTGCAGTCTCATATCTCAAAAATCGGATTGCATCTAATATGTTGAAAGTAAAAACTATCATAAGCCAAATAAATAAATAAATAAAAAGAATCTCTGAGAAGACTTGTGCATTGTGATACCTTTGATCAATGTCTCAACATATTGAGTTTGATTGTCATACACTGCCTCACAAATTCCCCCAAAACATTTCAAACTTATCAGCATTAAAATCTCATTATGGGCAGTTTCTTTGTCTTTCCATTCTCTCTCTCTCTCTCTCTCTCTCTCTCTCTCTCTCTTCTGGGGAATTTTTTTAATCTTCTTTGTTTCTTTCTTTCTTTCTTTTCTTTTTTTTTTTTTTTTTTTTTTGGAATTGAGAGAGAATACGTACTCACCAGCACAAAGAGAAAGCCCAATGATTAATGTGAATACATTTATAATTCTGATTAATACAATTATCATAAGTTTTACATTACTCACCCAGCCTGCTGAGTGACAAACATAAATGTTTCTCCAGACGTGATCATGCCTGAATGCCTATTCAACACAAAACTGTAATATTAACCACAAAATCCATCAATAAAGACATAGAGTTATGCAGATACCTGTCCAGAGAGGGAGGGAGGATCCATAACTCTGTTTAAACCCAAAGAAAATATGCAGTTAAGACTCCCATTGCCCCTTTGTCTAGATTTTAATAAGGGTATCTAATTAATATTTATGGCATAATTGCCTCTTTCCCTTTTTTTGTGCAAAAGGAATAACAAGGCCAAAATGCTGCTGTTGGTAATTAAGACAAATGCATTAATTATTAAAGATGCAAACATGTCAAGTAAGCATAACTAATTATCTGAGCGTGTTAACAGTTGTTTAATGTTAGAGGCTGATGAATAATTTAGCATGCGCTTGCCATTTTTGGATTGTTTGAAATAGGAAATGATAAGTTGGGCGAAGAAAAGTCACGGTCTTTTTTATTTTTTTCTTTTAAAAAGAAGGAAAACAAGTCAGGGAGAGTTTTGCAGATGGGGCCCACCTATAAATACATATAGCTACTTTCAAAGGGGTGTGTGGATGTTTTTTTGTTTGTGTGAGTTTTTCTGAGCATTTGTGTGTGTGTGTGTGCGTGCGTGTGTGTGTGTGTGTGTGTGTGTGTGTGTGTGCGTGCGTGCGTGTGTGTGTGTGTGTGTGTGTGCCTGTGTGCACACGCCCTCTGTGTGTGTGTGTGGGGGGGGGGGGGGGGGGGGTGGGTGTGTGATTTTGACTATGTGCATATGTATATGTGTGTGTATAAGTGTGTGTGAGACAGTGTCAGTACTTATGTTCTGTGTGTGTGCGTTTGTGTGTGTGAGCGAGAGAGAGAGATTTCTATAAAGTAGTTTTAGGCAGGTTGATGTTACGCTGGGGCAGTGGGGAAAGTGATGAGACAGTAAGAGTAAATGAAAGTGACAACAAACAATTTATTTTGTTACATTCTAATTGTCACCTGATGTGCAAACAGTCTGGAATCATGTCAAAAAAAAACAAAAAAAAAAACAGTCTTTCCCAGCTGGGGACACGTGCGGGGGTGTTGTGCACAAAAACCACAGCAGAATTTGTTTTCAATATTTAGTTCCGGCGAGAGAGACTTGGACCCTTATGTTTACCAAGGGTAAAAACCAAAGGCTTCACCAAAATTTATGCTTCACCTCAAGACACTCAGTCAATCTGACAAAGTTTCATGCATTTAGAACAATGTGAACAATCTGTATCTCACGAAACAGTTATATGAGAGGCTATCTCATATGTATAAATAAAGCTTAACTGGTTTAATCAGTTAACTTAACTTATTTATTTTGCCAAACACCTTGTGCACAAAGACACGAAGCTGCATACAGCCCCTCTGATAGCATACTACAGCTCAGCTACACTGACACTCTCCTATTTTCAAAGCTGCATTCTTTTCAGTTGTCTTATCCATCATGTCCTTATCCTTTCATCTTTCTGAAATGATTTTTTCATGCCAAGATCCTTTAGCATGAGGCATTTGATAAGAATCACCTCACTACAGTTACTGGAAACAAATAGGCCTTTGCCCTCATGAAGAAATTGACAATTATGGTTTGTTTGAGAAGCATACGCAATTCATTTCTCTCTGTCACTCCTAATTTTGTCTTGTCATATAACGCTGTGTGTCTTGTATTGTAAAGAGGTGTTTAAAAGAGAGAGAGAGAGAGAGAGAGAGAGAGAGAGAGGAAAAAAAAAATTAAACAGCTAACCAAAACTAACCACACCAGTCTGGGAAACGCATTGCTCACGTGTCTTCATTGTAATTAAGGCCACGGATGAAAACAAACATTCTTTTATAATCTAGACAATAAGATTTTTTTTTTTTTTTCCATTTGGCCTCAGACTATAAATGTGTTCAACATCAATGAACCAGAAAAATGTATTTCTTTCATAAGACATCTTAAGATCAGAATCCTGGGTCTTTCCTGTTTTTCTGTTTGTTAGACCTGGGGAGTGAGAGGTTCTCCTACACTGCAGTCTTTTCAGCACATTTCAACACAGCGCTAACGTCTATCAACCTTATCTACAGTATATGGGTTAGATGCAAACAGAGTAGGTGGGACAAAATGATTTGAGCAGTCAAACACATCTCTATACTGTTTAATCTGTGTTGAAATGAAGAGGGGAGAACTGGACAAGAATGCAGTTTCTCCACAACTCTCCAAACACATCTTTGAGTCCATTTGGTGGTGGCAATCAATGTTCCCAATGACCCATTGATTAAGCAGTAGACAATCACATCAGATCTCACTGAGCACAGAGCTTCATGCTTCTCAACCCTGTCCCCCCTCAATCAAAAGGTCTATAGGTTAATGATCAGAGATGCACATGCATGCACAGAAAGACACACACACACACACACGTACACACATGCTACCAAGCGTTAAACATACAGACGCAAACACAGACACATAGATACAGATGCTTACACCTGGGCATACTCCTTAGCACACCACAGAGCCCTCAAAGGAAAAATGTGTAGGTGTAAGAGTTGACCCCCCCAACCCCACACCTCCCTCCCCAGTGCCTCACACCAACAAGCACACACCCACACACATAAACACACACACACACATACACACGCGCACACACACACACACACACACACACACACTCACACACACAGTCTCTCTGCGTATGATTTATGATCTGATTTTGGCCTGTGGGGAGTTGACAGTTGCTTTCATTTTCTTATATATATTTTTCCCTCCTTGCCAAGGTCATGAGGGAGCAAGGCCTCTCCAAGTTTCCCCCTACGCCCTTCCCCCATCAACCCTCCCCACCCCCACACCCTCCCTCCATGATCTTCTCATGAATCATCCCGTCTTTCCATCGAACCCTCTGACGCCTCCTTTCAACGCGCCCACCCTGACTTCCGCCATCTTTCTTCATTCCCTGTAACAATTTGGTAATGAAATATTGATTTTTAGTTAGATTCAAATGGATGTTATTAAGTTTGCATTGATAAATCGCTCCCCTTTCGTTCGAGACCTTGGAAATACCTCAGTCAAAAATGGAAACCATGTGACTAGACACACCTGGGGAGCGTGATGATTGGGGCAACCAACAAATGTAACATACACACACACACACACTCAAATACACACAGTGGGAGGTCACCCAATGTGCCTCATTGTTCAAGCAAAAGATTTGGATCTAAAGGACAGTATGAAGGCTCCCTGTCATGTCATCATACGTGTAAACACGGACAAGTTACTGAACTAAACATTCTGTAAATTCATGTAAATCTTTAAATTCTTTGTTTATTTACATTCATATAAACATACATACATACATGCCATATATATATATATATATATATATATATATATATATATGTGTGTGTGTGTGTGTGTGTGTGTGTGTGTACAGAAACTATTCAGGCAATAATTTTGACAATGACGAAAGAAAATCTGAGAATCTATACAGTGTACTGGCATTCAAATGTTCTTAGGCTTAAACAATAACTATTTACTTTTTAGTTTTACAGGTTTCCTACACATGCCAAACTAAGCTTGTGGCAGAACTCTCAAAGTTCATCCAATGATTGATTTTATTTGAATATCTTCTTTTTTAGTTTTTTTTTTTTTTTCTTTTTTCAGAGCAGTTTTGCAGATGAAGTTCAGCACATTTACGGAAATCTGTCCGCAGTGGGGCTTTTCACTCTTTATTTTCCAGACGGCTGTTTATTTGAGCTTCACCCATTGGTTTAAATGCGGCTGACAGGGAAAGGCATGTTCAGAAAGTGATATTTCCTCAGCCCATGCCTGCTGGTAGGCAGCTCCCGCTCACGTTGTTTTAACATAGTAATTGCTTTGTGTATTTACTCTCTGTGGGTTTTAAACACATACCTTTCACACTCCTCAGCTCTCTCTCTCTCTCTCCCTCTCTCTCTCTCTCTCTCTGTTACTTTCTCATCCTATTGCAGGCAACATGGCCAGACTTCCTTCAGCTAAGCGAACATGATAGCTGCAGGGGAAAAAAAACAGACAGTATGAACATGGTATTAAAAAGCCAGTCGTGACACAAGATGGACACCCAGGGTGGGGGGGGGGGTTCGATGAAGACCCCAGGGTGCATATGAGGTGTCCTTTTCCAGAGGTATTTACATTTTTCTCCAGTGTCCTGGTGACAGGGACACAATTTCCTGTCCCGTCTGGATCAGTGTGTGACGTGAGCTCTGGCTGAAATGTAATCTTGTGCCTTGCACCAGCTCCTCCCTGGAGTATTCCACAATCCCTACTCTTCGCCTCAGTAGTCTCAGCTTTTTAACCTTTTCTCATTTAAGCCTTAAAACAATAACCAGCAAAGGATTTCAGAGTTCATACCGATGATTTTTTTTTTTTTTCCCAGCCTTCAGTTTGTTTGTTAATATTAGATAGCACCTTATATTGAAGGTTTAGATGTTTTATGTAACTGTCGTTGAGCTTCTGATTATGATGTAAAGAACACAAGATGGAGAGAAAGTGAATTTGTGTGTGTGTGTGTGTGTGTGTGTGTGTGTGTGTGTGTGTGTGTGTGTGTGTGTGCGCGCGCGCGTACATATTTGGGGTCGTGATGATTTCTCAGGAGACCAGGGCTTGCTAGAGAATGTGGGTTGTTCTGTCATTGTGATTAATGTGTGGACATACACACATACACATAAATACACACACTCACGCAGACATTCACACGTTAGCATGTTTGTGTGACACGTTCATGACCATGCTCGACACAAGTCAACACGCGTGACCTGTGAGTGACATTCCATATAAACATACTAACATTCATTCTCCACGCCTGACACGGAGCAACACTCAAACAGCACCAGTCATACAAGACACTCAAATCAGCCTCCAAATTCAAACTGCCTGCTCCCACACTGAGAGCAAACAAACAGCCGATCACTAGGCAACATTTACAAATGTGTGTATGTATATATATATATATATACAGAGAGAGAGAGAGAGAGAGAGAGAGAGAGAGAGAGAGAGAGAGAGTGACTATATGTGATGTTTAAGGGACTGATGCAGGAAATCATTAAATTATAAATTATAACTGTGTGTTCTACACTGTAACTATGTAGGAGACCACCAATGTCACTGAGAACGTATCTGGGTTCAAGCAATCTGTCCTCGCTTGTTTGTGCCCTCCACCCTTTCTCCTCAGATAAAGGTGGAAACTGAGGAATGTGAGTGTGTGTGTGTGTGTGTGTGCGTGTGTGAGTGTGTGCGCTGCAGTTTGACATCATGATATAGTTTCTTCCCAGCAACGAAGGCTTGTCTGGTGCAACATGTAGATAACCCATGTTATTAGCCAACCAATGGTGGATCAATAAAGGCCTCCCCATGGCTTGGGAGATGAGCAGCATCTCAGCCCTGATAAGCATCTCTCTCTTGCTGTCGCTGTAATTGGGAGCCTCTCCATCCCAGTTTGTTAGACAAGGGCTTTGCATATTGAAATACAACAACCACAGGTAGTCAACAACTCAAAGCATGAGAGAGAGAGAGAGATAGAGGATGTCAGACAGGAATGCACAGAACCATCCAAAATGCCACAGGATAGAGGATGTTATTGGATGAACTACACTGATTTTTAAATTAGGGGATGGGGGATGGGTTACACACAGAAATGTTAAAATTGTTGGGGTCATACAAATTTAAAACGTATCCAACAATGTATCTCACTCACACACTCACTCACTCACTCACTCACTAAGCCGCCCATTCTAATTAGGGTCACGGGGCCTATCCCAGAGCTCATAGGGCGAAAGGTGGGGAAACACCCTGGATAGGTCGCCAGTCCATCACAGGGCAGACACACAGACAAACACACTCACACACACATTCATAGCTAGGGGCAATTTAGTGTCTATTCTATTTCAGACTAATACAGAGCTCTAAGCTCATCAAGCACAAGCTTTATACCCAGTAGTTAATTGAAGGGTTTTATCATGTGGATGTATCCTAAATGAAGATGTTTATTGGCAGCAGATTGGAGCGGCAAGATGGGGCTGGTGGTGGAGGATTTAAAGTAAAGGAAAAAATGTTAAAAAAAGAGGCAGGGTGGAACAGGAGAGGAGAGGAGGGGAGGGGAGAGGAGGGGATGATACAGGATCCCCTGTTGTCTGTATCTCTGAGGAGCACTGCAAGTTTCCCAGTGTGAGACTCCCTTGTGGAAACCAACTGGAAGCTGAGCACAGAGTAGTCATCCATTTCTCTCTCTCTCTCTCTCTCTCTCTCTCTCTCTCTCTCATCAGCCAAAGACCGAAAACCAGTTGAAACTCTGCTGAATGTGTAATTTTTTAAAAAGTAAATTGGTACACCAATCTGCAACTGGTCCAACTAGTATTTTTACATCCACCGAAACCTGACTGAGCGTTGTTGAAACACTGGCCAGAATCAGGACACTGGTTTTGGCTTTGAGCAGATAAATTGATTTTCTTTTTTGTGTTTTTCCCTCTTGTCTTTCTATGGCATTCTTTTCCACATAATACCATAATACAGTCTAACCCATTTGTCATGTACATAACTATGAATTCTGATACCTTATAAGAATTGTTTTGGGGGGCATTTTTGTTTGTGGCAGCCATACGAGTAGGTCCTCCAATGGGGAAATACGGTTTTGACAGTCAAACTGGGTTGAAAGGTGGCTGGACTGACAGTCAGCAGAGAATGTGACCCAGACTGCTGGTTCTGGTCCTTCTCTCTCTAAGACCAGACACTAGGGGACCAGATGGAGCAGCAGGAAGCCGGGGGAGAGGCAGTGCTGTCAGAGGCGGATCAGTAGGCTCAGTAACCTCCCTGGAGTGGGTTCAGACCCAGAATTCACTTAGGGAATCACCACAAAACCCTTCTGGAAGGACAGATACGCAGAACCATTGAGACTTGTGAACTCTGCTGTACTCCAGACACAGACATAAACACAAACAGCAAATACGCATTAACATAGTCACAATTTTTTACAAGGACAAACAAAAACATTATGACAAACATAACCCTAAAAGAGACAAATGCACACACGCACACACACACACACACACGCACGCACGCACACACACACACACACACACACACCAAATGTATCAGATGTACTCACAACATTTTATGCAGATGTTCCCTTCTGTCTAGTGATGTTCTTTTTCTCGCTTTCTCAACACACACACACACACACACACACACACACACACACACACACACACACAGAGTAATCAAGCTTACATACACAAATATACATACGCTGCACTATATTTATGAAACGCCGGCGAGACATTCAGATGTAATCGCCTGGGAGTTGACACTTGCCTCTCAATCACATTTGCATAACATTATATCTAAGCATCATGGGCTAAGCGACAATTACTCTGTATGAGTCCACACTAGTACTTCTCCTGCTCTCTCATACTTTTAGCATTGTCATGGAGAGAGAAGCTAAAACCAAATCACAATTACGGAGAGAAAAGAGTTATGCCTCACTTTCTCAACAGTAAGTTACAGCGTTTTGTTGTGTCAGAATAAATTATGTTCTCTCTCTCAAGAGTGCCAGGCTGTTTTGAGGGAGAATGTTTCTGTTAAATCATGTATTAACACGCGACAGACATATCCTTCATCGTAGTAGAAGGAAACAGCAATGAGGTTTTAGCTGAAAAAAAGAGCAATTACAGCTATTAAGAAAGCAAAGCATGCCCATAAACCATTATTCAACTTCCACTTCCGCAATTTTTCAAAGGCATAAATCTTCGGCTCAACTGAAAAACATCTCGTTTTTTGCTCTGCACCAAAGACTCTTGAGAGACAACTCTTTAATCAAAATATTGCTTAATCATTTTTTATTAATTTCTTCTCCTCTTGGAAGGAGAGATTTTTAAAATGATTATGTGACTGGTCTCCGTGCAGGGTGCCTTGCACAGATGTGCCATCTTCTCCTTCACCCTCTTTTCCAGTCATTCGTCACATGGAGGGCATGCGTCTTCTTTCATTTAACGGAAAATGAGGCTTAAGAAATCTATGGTTCTCATGTGACATTGAATGTGATTACTTCAGTCAGCGTCGGGTTTAAGAAGTGATATGAACAAAAAAACACAGGGTCGGATTAAACCACAGACCTTGTCAAATTCATGGCTAATGAGACGGGTTAGGGTATTCATAGAAAATGTGAGCTTCTCACACACACACTTTTAAATATACACAATACGCTTTGTTTTCTATAGGTCGTACGCTTTATATTAGATACGTTTGAAGAATTTATTCCAGGATAAGGGTTAATTCTACACCTGTCTGATCTTGCTTACAATTCAAAAAGCACATAAGTGCACTTTTCCACCAAAATCTGTGCACAACAGAAGGGTTTAGCCATGCTTTCAGAGAATGTATAACTCCCTTTCTGAGCCCTCCTTTTAATCCTGCACTGAAACTTCAAACTTTCTTTCCCCACGACTGGCCCATTTTTGTCAAGTAAATTTATCATTTGAGCACACGCTGCAACCAGACATGCACGTTTGCAAAGCACTAAAATGCCTGTTCAATGTGTGGTATGTTAGTTAGCTATGAGTAACTTAGTCAAATGGTCACTTTTGAACATGTATGGCCATTTCTGAACCCAGACTAGCCTATATGGGAAAAAAAAAAGAAGTAGGCATCACATTTTAGGGTTTAACTGGCCTGTCCCTTCAATGTACACACATGGAGGGGGACCATGTGTACATTAATACTGGCCTCTATTGCACCAAATGGATACTATTCTAATCTGAAACTCAGTATTATTCTAATTCTAATAAATAACTTAGAGTTCATCCAACTCTTGGATTATTTCTAATGGCAATGTGCCACAGTTACAGTAATGCAGGATGGTAATTACAGATAGTTTGACAGTTATGAAATGTTAGACTTGGCCTGAAAAGTGGAGATTTATCACAAGAGGAAATGAGTAGCACCTCAGTTGAGCTGAATCTCTTTCTCTGGTGTATACTTCCTCTCTACATCCTTTACCAAAACTCCAGCATGCTCCAAAACAAGCGAGTCCATTTACTTAATCAGAGATATGAGAATTCCATCAGGCTATTCCAAATCCTAATCTCTCCTGCCCACGCACAGACACTGACACAGGACCCGTGGAGAGGTTGTGCTGGCCTTCGGTGGGTAGACTCAAGGTTGTTCTAGCGTGACCTGTGATAGGTTGGTTGCTATTGGTTGTGGGATTGTAAACCAGCTTTCTGTCTGGGTTCTCTTCCCTCTTGCCTCTCTTTTTCTCTTTTTTTTTATGTTGAAGGGATGTGGGGATGTTCTGCTATTACTGGGTAATGAGCCATGTAGGGGAGCACACCTTCAACCATCACATGATAGGGGGATGAGGGTTCACTGCAACTCTTCCTGAGAGTCTGTTTGTGTGTGTGTGTGTGTGTGTGTGTGTGTGTGTGTGTGTTTGTGCAGACATCTCTTTGTGTATGGCATAGATTCTCATTGAGCCATATCATAGGAGTGTCTGTGTGTGTGTGTGTGTGTGTGTGTATTGAGGTGTGAAAGGTGTGTTTGTGTGTATATGCGAGACAGTGTTCTGTGTACATGCATGTAGTCTCCCCTGATTTACTCATTAATTACGTGATTATTCAGAACAGAGACAACGGTCACAGAGAGCAGCAGTCTGGCCAGAAAAACAAGCACAGGTGGTGGTCTGCTGGCCACATAAACAGAGACAGAGAGAGTGAGAGAGAGAGAGAGAGAGAGAGAGAGAGAGAGAGAGAGTGAGAGAGAGAGAGAGATGAGATACTCTACTTATCCTTTATGAAGAGATAATGGAGAGAACTGAATCCTCACCTAGATTTGCAAATTGTCCTACAATTGTCCTACACATTGAAAAGGAATATTAAGGAATATTATTTGGGGGCAGTCATGAGCAGAGGGGAGAACAGAGATGGAGTTAGAGCAATAGAGGTAAAATTAAATAAAGGGAAATAGACTTTATTCAACCCTTCTTTAACCTTTATTCAACCCTTCTTTATTCAACCCAAGGCAAAAATCTGAATCCTAATCATCAAAAATGATCATAATAAATCTCAAATTATCAGAGACCTTGGACTCAACCCATGGTCACAACCCATCACCATCTCACAATCACAATCTCAATCCATCGTCTCACAATCTGATCCCAATCATGACCCACCCATCACAATCTCACAATCATAACGCAGCCATCATCTCACAGTCTCAATATTACTATCTCGACACATTGTCCCATTATGTCACAATCACAGCTACGTGTAATCAACACATAAAAAAAGTCTTATTCTTATCTACAAATGTAACCTCCTTGTTTATGTCCTTTCAGAGAAGATCATGGTTTTGGGTGCTATATAAAAAGCATGTTCAGCTTTTATCCACCACTCACCCAGAGATTTAAAGATCTTAACCGTGTCCACACCAATGCCCTCACTCAATACGTTATGTGACTTCGGAATAACAAGTGTGTCTTGGTCCAGAGAAGGAGTTCACTAGTGTACAATTAGTATTCTTGTCTTTCCATAAAGTATTTACAGCCAAAAGTGAGCATTATTTTGGACAATGCAGACTATATGCACTGTGCAGCTGTCCAAGCAAACTAAGCAGAGGGATCAATCAAGAGCAGTGGATAAAAAAAAAAAAAAAGATACATTGTACCATTGGCATTGTAATCAGGACACAGGGGAGATACATAGCTGTTAAATCTGGCTCCAAAATGATTTGTGGGTACAATACAGTGTTAAGGCCGCTACAGCAAATCTCCTGATCTCCCAGGAATATGTGACTTATAAAGAAGTTTTCAGAATCATTTTAAGTGTCCTGGGGCTAAAAAAACACAAGCTCTTCTTTTTAAATCAACCCTACCTAAGCGTTGTGCATGAAACATTGTTTTCACTCTGACATTGTATAATTTCTTTTTTCCTAGAAGAGAGAAGATCACATCCCCCATTCCCATGAAACATAAAAGATGATGTTCTGTGTCAATCATAGCTCTAAAAGCTGTATGAGATCTGTCAGTTCAGGAAAGAGTGAATCCTTCTGCTGTCAACTCAAAATCCGCTGAACTAATCCTGCAAAGGTCTGAGAAAAAGAACATTTGAGGCCTTCTAACAGGTTAGAAGCCATCCACACAAATTTAAATCCAACCTGGATGTTTCTGGATGTCCACTAAGTGTCATTTCACAACTCATTTAGTATGTTGCGTTGGAGATGCTTTATTTTGGTCAAAAAAGTGGAAATAATTGCTGGTCAAGTCCTGGGCCCAGAACAGTATGGACAGACAGGGCAAAAAGTGTGCAGCACTATGCTGTCTGTTGTCTTTTGTGTTGCCTGTACCATGAGGGAGCCTCTTCTAAGCTTGCAACCTGAAGGCCAGAACTTTTGTTGTCACATTGATAAGTCCCCCTTCATTTACTGGCAGGTGTAGAATTTCTTGTGTTAGCAAATGACGACTGTCCGAGAAAAAACAAACAAACAAAAAAAAAAAAAACAGAAACTGCCCTCTCCATGGTTCACAGAGCAGAAGCTGGAGGGTCAAGCATGGACAGTCTGTGCCAAAGCATGGCAAACTGCCAAACTGTTAATGATCAGGATTCTCTCCCTACATGAGAGATGTGAAAGAAATCATTGCCAACTCTGTAGCTACAGCTTTTTCTAGGGTATCCCTGTTCTTCCTGATATGTTCTACAACCCATAGAAATACTCCTAGGACCTTGAAATCTACTCTCTTCCAGAGAAGATGTGGCAAGGGAGGGCGTGTGTAACTTAACTGTAGCGAGTCTTCCAGCAACAGTGAAGTACATTTCTCTCAGTTACTGCAACTCGATGCTGCTCACCGATAAATGTTGAGACAATAAATCCAGTTCTCCACATCTAGGCTCATAACTGTTACGATCTGCAAACAAAGCCAGATTCACAATTGGCTTTTCTAAAACTCCAGGTGCAGTAGACCAATTGATGTGTCATAGACAACCTCGTAGGACATGAGCCTGATGACTACCCATGGAAACACAGAAGGACTGTGTTAACACACTGTTTAACATCAGAATAATATCAACATTCCTATAGTTTAACAAGATTCATGTAGTTAAATGAATGCAATAAAATCAGGGCCTATTTCAACAGCTTCCAGAGAATTAAGAAGTTTAAGCGGTCAACTCTGTCAGAAGCTTTTTCCTGATCAAGGAAAGAAAATCTATGTTGAGTTTATAAGCCATTGTTCCGATAATTACATTTATGAAAAAAAAAAAAAAAACAAAGTATCAAAGACTGTCTGTCCAAAATATTAGAGCTCAAACAATTCTGAAGTCTAGTCGTCAGGGTTTTGGACAGTATTTTGTAATCAATACACAGCAAAGAAACTGGCCGGCAGTTTTTCAGCGTTCTTGGGCATGAAAGTCACAACAGCTCTGTGATGGCTAAGAAAGAGTACTCCTTTATTCATTCACTCCAAAAAAAAAAAACAAAAAAAACCAGAAAATAAATCCGGTCTGATTGCTGGCCAAAGGCCTTTATAGAATTCAGCTGTCAGTTCACCCAGGCCAGGAGACTTCCCTCCTTCCCTCACAGCTGTTCTTATTTCACTAGAAGTCAGAGGGGCCTACAGATCCTCCTTTTCTCTCTCTGAAAGTTGAGATAAATACTGTAGAAACTCTACAAAAGCATTATCATCACCACAGCCTTCTTCATGAGAATCCTCACAGAAAGACATGGCAAACGGAATTTAATACCCACTGGTCTCTTTCCCCCCCCACACTTAATAACGTCAAATCACAAAGTCAAGAAACTCAGAGATAGAATTGTGTCAATATATAGATCGGGAAAAAAGGTACAAAAAATTGCCAATGCCTAAAAGGTTACCATGAACTAATTGCCCCCATGGTTGTCAAATGGAAGAAATTCAGAACCATTTCTTCCATTTGGAGCTGGCGGTCTGGCCAAATCTGATATTCAGGCAAGAAATGTTTTGGTCAGGGAGATGACCAAGAACTAAATGAGAGAACCAAGAGATCTTACTTAGATATGAGAAAACCTGGTGGAGGGACAACCATCTCCGCAGCACTTCATCAATCAAGTGTATGTGGTAGAGTGGCTAGATGGAAACCACTCCTGACTAAAAGGCATATGACAGCCCTGCTGGAGTTTGCCAAATACCACTTAAAAGACTCTGAGAGGGTGAGGAAAAAGATTCTCCAGTCTGATGTGACAAAACTGAACTTTCTGGCCTGATTGTGATGCACAATGTCAAGTGACAACCAGGCACTACTCATCACCTGGATAACACCATCCATATAGTGAAGTATAATGGTAGCAGCGTCATACTGTGTGGATGCTTCTCAGCAGCATGAACTGGGAGACTGGTCAGGATTGAGGGAAAGACAAAACGGAGGTCCAAGAAGAAAACTTGCTTAGAGTGCACACAACCTTGGATCCGAGAGGGTGAGAAAATGCCCAAATCAAGGTGTGCAAAGCTGGTGCATAGCCAAGAAGATCCTTAACTGTAATCTCTGCTAAAAACAGTGTTTGATAAAGTGTCTGAATACTTATGCAAATAAGATTCCCCCCCCCCAATAAACCTGGGAAACATTGTCATTATAGGTTATAGTGTGTTGACTGATGGCAGAGAAGATCAATGTTATCCATTCTGAGTTAAGTTCATTGCACATAAAAGTGTGGAAAAAGTGAACGGGTCTGAATCGTTTCTAAAGGCACAGTATATTGTGAGCAGAAAGTTAAAAAGAGAGAAGAAGAGGCGAGTTAGATATACCAGACAAAATGAGAAAATTAGGGTGGTTAGAAGAGGGGAACAACAGGACACTTTGATGAGATATGTGAGAGCTTATATAGAAAATGAAAGATGGGGATGAATGACATGTTCTGCTATTGATGGATTTAACTGAGAAAGGAGAAGAAAACAGACAGAAGAAAGGAGGGATAGAAGGTGAGAGAAAGGGCAGAGAAAGATGATCCAAAAAGCAGACACTGATTGAAAGTACTAGCAAAAGGGAAGAACTATCAGAGTCAGCAAAACACAGACTGGAAGTTTCACTCTTCAAATAGACTAAAAGAGGTGTTTTCAAAAGTCAGGAAAAAAAAAAAATCGAATAGTTTCTAACTTTCCAGATCTGCTTGACATTTCAGATTCATTAGCTGGAATCATACTCTAAATCTGAATCTAACAATGGCCACAACAGTATCTGACATGGTCACTTTTATTGACTAACACAGCAGATAAATCATCATACACACTCATATGTGTATACATTCAAATGAATGAGAGAGAGAGGGAGAGAGAGAGAGAGAGAGGAAGAGAGAGAGAGGAAGAGAGAGATGAAATAGTGACATAGGAGACAGGTTCCAGAGTAAAGGGGGAGGGGAGTATCTAAATGCTGGTGTTGATTAGAGGAGCAGGGGCGATTTGGACTCAAGTGGTGACATTTCTAGATTACTCAGGAAATAGGTTACAAATGATGGAAGAGATCATCAGGATATGGAGCTATTGCTCTCAGATTTGTTTTGTTGGCAACAGTCGTTTCCTGCTACGATGGTTGCCCAAAGCCCTGGAGGCACACATATACACACACTGTTTTCAGCAGGTCCAAAATTCAACCAGTTCAACATTCTACATTCCCTATAAATGAGATATTTATAGAAAGAGGAGGATGGTGGATGTTGTGGAAATCGGAGACTGTTTAAGATATGTCTGTACATCAACATGGAAAAAGGACAAAGTGAGGAAGAGCGAGAAGGAGAAATAGAGTGAGAGTAATTACAAGAGCAAGAAGGAGAACTAGCGTGTGTGTGTGTGTGTGTGTGTGTGTGTTGGAAAAGAGGGGAGAGAGATTGAGTGAGTGAATGAACATGCAGACTGCTGGCAGGGGGACATTTTTCTGGATTGTTCCGGCTGGTACGTCAGTTTTCAGGAAGCATCTGAACTCATCCATGGTGGTCTCACTCATGGTCTGATTTCAGCCCCTCGTAACTCAGTCGTTTAAGGGCAGGCAACCAGCCCTTGCTCTCCCGTCCAACCTTCCATTCTTTTTTTGTTTCTCTTGTTCCTTGAACTTTTTTCTGCCCTTCCTGAGAAGATTTATCAAACTAATAGGTTTCAGAATAACATTTAAAGTTAAGAGGCTTCAGACATTACGAGGGAAATGTGCAGCACCTGGCCAGGCTGAGAGAAAGCAAGAGAGAGAAGGAGAGAGGGAGAGAGAAAAAGACAGAGAGAGAGAGAGAGAGAGAGAGAGAGAGAGAGAGAGAACATTAGTTAAAGATTTTTCTCTTTATTAATCCGTCTTTAGGGTGCAGACACCGTGTCTCCGCCATCCTGTCCTTAAGGCCCCTACTCCTACTGCCATCTGTGTGTGTGTGTGTGTGTGTGTGTGTGTAGTTCTGTGTGTGTGTGTGTAATTGTGAGGTTGTGAGTGTGTGTTTGTGTGTGTGTGTCTGTGTGTGGCTCCTCCTACTTCATCTGTCCAATGACAGCTAAAAGTGTCTGTTCTTTTAACAAACCTTTTGAGACTCCTGCCCTTGACCATAATCAGTCAGCCATGTTTAAATCGCTATACTGTCCCTTGTTGTGTTGCTGAACCTATCACAACACACACACACACACACACACACCCTGTTCATAGTTATATCCATGCTATAGTTAAATTTTAAACCTCATTTGCAAAGAGGGCTAAAAACAGAAGTAATGTTTGCTAACAGAAAGAAGATGAGTAGAGTGTCTCTGTTGAAAAGTAGCTCTGCCAGACCTTGTAACAAATGCTATTTTTCACTCACTTGGAAAAAGGCTAGATATACTTGTAAATATTATTAGGAATAATAACTTAATGCATCCTCCCCTGGACTTGACAGTTCCTCTGAGGTATTGCCAATTAGCTCTTTCCTTTCTTCATTTTCATATTCCTATTTGTCACCTCTCTCTCTCTCTCTCTCTCTCTCTCTCTCTCTCTCTCTCTCTCTCTCTCTCTCTCTCTCTCTCTCCCTCTCACTATATTTAGCAGGCTAATTGTTGTGATGTTTAAACACACTTCTTTGCTTCTGTCACCAACACAGCAGAATATAATCTAGAAATATCCTGCTTTGATATGACCATTACGTATGTAAAGGACTATGTCCTTTTGGCACAAACTTAGGCGATCTTGAATTCTCCTTTCGCTTTAATTGGATGACTAATTGGATGTGTGTGTCTATGCTCTTTTTTTTTCTTTTGTAGATGATTTAAAAAAAAAAGTTTGTTTTGATGTTTTCAAGATGCGACTTCAGTAGCCATATCTGGGCTTGACATTTTCTTTCGGAGGAATAAAGATTAATCTTTGTTTCAGATTAATTCTGATCACGTATATATGTGTGTGTGTCTATATATATATATATATATATATATATATATATATATATATATATATAGATAGATAGATAGATAGATATAGATATAGATATATACACATGGGTATATACATGCAAATATATTTGTGTATATATATTTTCACCAGAATCAGAATCGCATCAGAACAAAATGCCACGAACATGACTGTACAAAAAGTTGTAACTCTGCCCATTAAACCTTCCTCAGACTGTGCTGTGACTCATTTAAGAATGAACTGAAAACATGTTACCCTCATAAAAACAACTACAAGAAAAACTGTAGAAGAGATGAGGGTAATGTCAAATTAGAATTTTTTTTTTTTTTTTCCCCTTTGTGGTTGTGTAATGATATGAAGAAAAATATCATCAAGGAAAAACATAATCTGAGGACCACATGTCTAGAAATGTATTAAAACATTATAATTCATATATATTGTGTATCATGTGACCTCTTAAGTATGTATGTGATTGAGCATGCGTGCTATATGCTTGCAAGTGTTTGCCCAGGTATGGATGTTAACTGCTAAAATGAAAGTCCACATTGCATTTGAAGACATGTTGTGTTGAGCTGAGGGTAAAGGCCATGCATGTTGATTGGGATGTGGATAATCCCTGGGGTATTTGCCCATTGATTCACACATGTAGTTTAACTTGTTTTCCTATCCATTTCTGACAGTCTACACTGAACCTTAATCGAAAAATGTGTCATACGCATAAACGATAGCCCACTGTATGTTAAATAATGTTATAAATGAACTTCTGAGAGCAGGAGACCGCTGAAGGATAACGTGTAGATGTGTGTATGAGTGTGTGTGTGTATGTGTGTGTGTGTGTGTGTGTGAGAGAGAGAGAGAGAGAGAGAGAGAGAGAGAGAGAGAGAGAGAGAAAGAGAGACACTATTTTTTGCTCTTTGGTCTCAGGCTCTGATTTTTCTGACCGTGTTGTCATGTGTAATGAAGCAATGGGCCTCGTCATTAATCAACGGAACCAATCGGATAACTAATTTGGGCAATAAAACTCCACCACATGACCCAACAGCTAAGGGGCAGGGGGAGAGAGCAAGAGCGGACACGCAGAAAGAGAGAGAGAGAGACAGAGAAGAAGAGAAAGAGAGAGAGAGAGAGATGGGGATCAATAGCACTCTTCAGGGCAGAGGCAGTTCAAAATCAGTTTCTAATTTGCCATATTAAAGGCATAATGGCAGTAGTGGGGCTGAGTTGCACGGGGGGACAGGCGAGGTTAATTAGCCTGCCGTACTCCCAGTCTGAAGTGGAGTCCAACGCGTGATCCTGCTTTAATTAACAGAGAGAGAGAGAGGGAGAGAAAGAGAGAGTGAGTAACAGAGAGAGAGCCAGAGGGAGGGGGAAAAATTAAATGTTCATTTCGCTTATCGACACAACAGGCTTTGTTTTTTAATACAGACTCTAGATCACACATGTATAGAGCTACAGGACAAAAGAGTTGGAGAGGGTGTTTGAGAGTAAAGGTTGGACCTTAGATTTTAAACGTTAAATCTGTTGGCTCGTGTTTCAGTGGTTATCATGTCAGGTACATACATAACATTAAACAAACAAACAAAAAAAATGTGCCGCATATGAATTGCAGTCTAATAAACTATGCCTACTACCCTAATAAAGACAGAAAGAGTGAAAGAAGATAGAAGCTAGAGGAGGCTAATCATTGTTGTAGTAGCTTTGAAAGTGACAGTGATAAAGGGTAGCGTGAGAAGAAAGAGCAGAGATTGTAGCATCAACAGTAGAGTTAATGTGGTAGTAGTTATAGACGTTGTAGAGTAGATATGATCATTGTAGTAGCAACGGTCCAAATACAAGCAGCAGGTGTGGCAATGACCGCGTAAGTTGTAGTGGTGATGGGAGCCATAGAGGTAACTGTTGTTGTTGTTGTGTAGATCTTTACAGCTATGCATATTGTAAAGTGTGCCAAAATATCAGGATAGCAATGAGTTACTGTGAGATACCAAGCACAGGTTAACTTAAATGAAAGATGAATTCTTTGTCCACACCAACACTTAACAATTGTTCTAGCTGTATAAAAGCTGGTTAATGTTGAAATGACAAAAGAAGCTATTTGGTGACTTTGTTCTCTTGATCTCTATCTCTATGAATTACCTAGACCTTGGTGGGCCTTGGTAGTTACTGACCGCGTAAGTGAAAACCGTCCAAGAGGTATCATAAAACAGAGAAAATTGTGCTGATTTAATCATTTACAACATCATTTTTTTCTTTTCAACATAGACCTGAAGAGTTACTTCATATGACTTGACCATTTTGGAGTATTGCAGCTGAACTGATGGAGCAGGTGTAGGAGTACCTCCTGAGGAGATAAGAGTGTGTGTGTGTGTGTGTGTGTGTGTGCGTGTGTATTTGTGTGTGTGTGTGTGTGTGTGTGTGTGTGTCTGTGTGTGTGTGTGTGTGAGCCCATATGGTTCAGAGTTTGGTTGTGTGTGTGTGCGTGTGTGTGTGTGCGTGTGCGTGTGTGTGTGTGTGTGTGTGTGCGTGTGTGTGACAGGAGACTGATCCATACCCACAGGAAACAGACGATGAGAGCTGTCACTCTGATCAGTTGTTCCTCTGCTCTAACTCCGCTGATTGAAATCACTGTCAGTTCTTCACTCTACTGGGGACAGGAGAGACAGCAGAAAGAAAGAGAGAAAGAGGGAGAGAGAGACACACACACAGAGAGATGAAAACCCTCATTATATCAACAGTCTGGTAGATCAGCTGTCATGTGTCAGTAGCTACTCTGGGTTTTATAAAAAAAACCCACCCTGATGGCCCATCAGTTGGGCTGCGTGTGCTGGAATATTTTCATAAATATGTAATTTTTATAAGACATCGCTCCAGCACAAAGCCCCCAACACCATATCCCTTGTACCGTGGCACTAATTATGTCTAATTTTTCATCGCTGGGGCAGGCTATGTGGGGAGAGAGGGAATGAGGGAGGTAAGGGAGAGGGGAGGGGGGTGATGATGCCCAATCATTTCATTAATTCTCATTACAATCGTTGTCAGATTGTTTCCTTAACTGATTCAGGGTCAGTGGCTGCTCTGGCCCCTCAACTCTCTCTCTCTCTCTCTCTCTCTCTCTCTCTCTGGCCACTCAACACTCTCTCTCTCTCTCTCTCTCTCTTTTTCTGTCTGTCTCATACTCTTGTATACATACAGAGCCAATATGCTGCCATAATTGATAGTACAGTGCAGGGAATTGGAGGGGAGGAGGAGCGGTATAGAAAGGGGCAGGAGAGTAAGAAGCACAAGGAGCAGGTGAGAAAGGACATAGCTGGGAAATCCTAGGAGAACCTTCCACTAAAATGTACTGCATCAGACACAAAACCACACAAACTGTCCAGTCACAATACAGAATTAACATCACCATTATGACCGCTATGCTCAAGGTCAAACTGTCCTTGTTTCATTCTTTTATTCATTTATTTATTCTGAGTTCAACATTCTAATTTTAAGTAAATGATACAGAGGTTCGGTCTAAAGTCTTGAACTCTTCTTCGATGTGTTTGAGGTATCGGTTTGAAATCGGTTAAATGTGACCACTTAAAAGCCCGATTGGAACTCCACACAATTTTCCACTATTTGTTCAATCAAAGGTCAGAATCAAAATCTATTCTGTACTGATGAAGGATCAGTTCAGTCATATACCAGAGCACCGTGAAGGTGAAACAATGTGAACCACCTTGACACATCTAAGGTCTGGAGCCTCAGCATGTCAGTATTAGAAACATTACTGATGGGAAATTTGCTGTGAAAGTTATACTGTAAGTATAAGAAAATGTGACCAGGAAAAACCAAAGCAAACCAAACCAAAAAATCAACAAAACAACAAAAACTGAAAACAACTAAAAATCCTTATCTCATTGAGTTTATTGTATATGTTCAAATAGTATGCACAGTGCTAAAAACAATGACCATGCTTCTCTAAATGAATTTGATATGGAATAAAAATTGGGTCTCAGAATGTCTCTTTAACCTGAATATATCACACATGTATGTTTGCGTGTGCCTTGCTTTACATTACCATGAATGCCACTGGGACTTATTCAAAGCAAATCTATGAGCACATGTACAAGAATACTCATGTTCACTCAAATCCACTGTGCATTTAAATAATGGGAAATGATGGGAATGATGGGAAGAGAGTAGGATAGGCGATATGTGTGCATGTATAAGTGGCCAGTGTTTTGTTTGGGATGTCAAATGAATTATTAGAACAAGAACAAAAAAAAAAATTATTTAATAAAAAAAAAATGCATTTCAGCTTGTCTTGTCTGTTTGGCTGTAAATGATTAATCATTTAAAATGAGAATATTATCACTGATGTAATCCAAACCTGTACATACGTGTGTGCGTGTGTGTGTGTGTCTGTGTGTCTGTGCATACTGGCGTGTGGGCCATTGACACAACAGAGTGGGCTAGTAGCACTGTCGTTTTAAAAGTCATCTCTCCTGTCACTAAGCATGGCTTGCCTGCTGAACTCTGATTGGCTGTCAGAGTAAGAAGGTGACAGCTGGTGCGTCCATCATGATTAAAGTTAATTAATAAACCTGCAGCTCTCATCAGGAGAGAGTACTCAGAGCCCTAACTCGCAGGAATGTTCTGACAGTCTCTGTTGATTTATAACAGGTGTCTGTGTGTGTGTGTGTGTGTGTGTGTGTGTGTGTGTGTGTGTGTGTGTGTGTGTGTGTGTGTGTGTGAAAGAGAGAGAGAGAGAGATAGAGAGAGAGAGAGAGAGAGAGGATTCTCTGTTGACACAGCATAGCATGTCATATCCTAACTTTGGGTTAAGATCACAGTGCACATGCTTGTGTATGGATATACAGCATATAGCAGCCTGTTTGCACTTGTGTATGAATATGTGTATGTGTGTATTCAATAGTTTGTGGTTTTGTATGTATGTGTGTGTGTATCTATGTGTGTGAACTCTGGTACCCTCTTCATCTGCAGGGTATTGACTGCCTTGACAGGACGTTGATTATCAGACCCACAGGAAGCTGATGCCTGTCGCCCATCAGGTGTGTATGAGAGACGACTCTCCTCTCAGACTGATGAGAGAGAAAGAGAGGGAGAGAGAGAGAGAGAGAGAGGGAGAGAGGGAGAGAGAGAGAGAGAGAGAGAGAGAGAGAGAGGAGAGGTGTTAATGGCTGTCATGACCGTCAGCATGATGACAGTAAGCTGTGTGTCTCAAACCGACATTAAGGCCTGAGACTGACATCAGATAAACGATCACTCTGACTCCCTCACAGACCACAAACCAATACATACAGCTTACACTCTGACTACAGCCAATGGACACACACCACACACAAACAACACACACGCCAAGCTCAGACTACATCCTATAGACACACCCCAAACATATCTCATACACATCACACTCATTTCATACCCAGTCAAACCAATACAGCCTACAGCCTATGGGCACAAACAACACACACACATCAAACTGAGCTCAAGTTCAGACTATGCCCTATAGACACAACCCGTATACACCTCACACAATCATTATATTCCCAGACAACACATCATACACTCACACTACACACACATACCTCACATTTACCTCATGCCCATGTCAACTTGAATACACAGAATTAAGGCCCAGACCAGACCCTATAAACACACACCAGATACGAACCAGTCTCATTCACCTCATGTCCACATTACATCTTACACACACACACACACACACACACACACACACACACACACACACACACACACACACACATCCAAAACGTGTCACACTCATCCAAGCATTTGCTCTAATCATACTCTGTTGTCCTGTGCTTACAGCTCCGTGTGCTCTCCTGTCGTTGCCTGCTCAGTCATCTCCGGGACCAGGATAATGGACAGGGGGTGGGGGTGGAAGGAGGCTACCATTATGACAGGGGAGGGGCCAGCAAAAGACTTCCTGCCTTCGCCACATCATTTTTATTATCGCTGCACATCAGAGGTCCTTGAGAAACATGTACCCTCAGCAAGAGCTATCACTCATCTGGAGAGGGAGAGAGAGAGAGAGAGAGAGAGAGAGAGAGAGAGAGAGAGAGAGAGAGAGAGAGAGAGAGAGAGAGAGAGAGAGGGAGGGAGAATATTGACTGATATCCTTCAGCAATGAGAGGATGAAGTAAAAAGAAAAAGAGAGGGAAATATAACAGATGTAGAGAGATGTAGGATGAACTGATCAGCTCTTACAAAAGGAATGTTCTAATAGAACCTGTCATCTTCTACAGTAACTTATCACAAAACTTATGAAACAATTAATCAAAATTACACTATTAATGTAAAATTCCCCCTCATAAAGGGAGCTATACTGAATATAAAACGGTAACAAATGTGAAACAGATGATCCTCCGGAACGGAGAGAATCTGAGGAAAGCCAGGTGAGTTACAGGAACTGGATAATATTAAGTGATTTACTCTATGGTAAGGCATCAAAAAGCCCAAAAAACATCATATCTAATATACTGTCAAAAGAACCACACACACACACACACACACACACACACACACACACACACAAAACTTGCAGGAGGTTTATGAAGATTCGTTTTATTGGATCAGAGTGAACAAGCGGAGACTCTCTCTCTCTCTCTCTCTCTCTCTCTCTTCACTGACCAAGACTTACACACACCACTGATTGACAGAGCTCTTCTTTTGTCCTTTTCTAACAGAAGCTAATCAGATGTCTTGTCCGTCAGTGCTGTGTAGAGATGACTGGCCAAAGCCTTAGTCCTTAGTCCAGGGATTAGTTAGCGCCACTGGTTAGCACATTTAGATGTGAACACACTTTGACAAATGTATGACAGGAAAAGAAAAACAGGTGATCATTTGTTAGCATGGTTGATTTTACTTTTCTGCTGTTAAACTGCATCTGCACACCTTCAAAAGAATAACCTGTAGGATAAATTAAGTAAAAATTAAATCATTTAACACAGGACCTGTAAAACACTGTGATATTTACATTTTTGAAGTATTATTATTATCATTAGTAGTAATAGTAGTAGTAGTAGTAGTAGTAGTAGTATTGTCGTTGTTCTTGTTGTTTCTTTTGAGCCTTTTAAGAGTGTACGGTGTGACAAGAGTGGACCTTCTTAAGGAACAGAAACAGGTCATTGTACGGAAGACAGAGAGAGAGAGAGGGAGAGAGAGTGACAGACCTGTAGAGGATGGTGCTGGCAGAGGGGTAAGTAGGTTTCCTGCAGGACGGCTTGGGAAAATGATCCCAGTATGGTAGCTCTTCTCTACAGCTCACAGGTCAAATAGCCCACTGAGAATCTTTCACAGGGCATAGATCCACTCCCACCCAGCCCACACTGCTGCTTACTCCTTAAGCTTCTAGCACAGGGGGGAAGGGTAGGGGGTGTATTATTGCAGCTCTTAGTTATCTCTACCTCTTTCTCTCTTTCTATCTGTCTGTATCTCAGACTGATCTCTCACTCCAAATTCACCTGAATGTTAATATTTTTCATTTCATTACTTCCAACGCTCAAACAGCTGCAAATGAAAATGTGCTGTAGCTATGTTTTCATGATGTTTGCAATCATAAAAAATACATACCTTCTAGAGGAAAAAAAAAGAGTGTATGGCTGTGTGTTCGTAATTCTTCAGCCTAAACCGCAGTCCATGGAAACAAACATTTGAGTTATTAGCATTTTTTCAATTATGCATAAGACAGAGATATGCACATTAAAAAGATGAAACTACAAATGCTCATTAAATTTACATAGAATGGCATCTAAACAGTGAATGAGTGTGTGTTTGCGTGTGTGTGTGTGTTTATGTGTGTGTCTGTGAGTGCATGCGAATCATTTTTAATGGACTTGATAAAACCGCATTAAAAATCAAGAGCTCTAAGTATGTGTGGTTCACAGAATCACTCTTTATCCACAGCAATCACCCTTCAAAAGCCAAATTAATATAATTGACTTTTAATTAATCCCCTTGATATTTGCATCAGCACATCTTGGCAACAGGTGTTGTGTTTTGGATGTTGTGCATTATTAAAAGAGTATTAAGGGAGTGGGTGATTAAGGTGCATGTGTCTGCATCCCGTGTGTCAAATTGCCAGAGAGAAGATGCAGGATCAGTTTATTGCGTTTTCTTTTTTTGTTTTGTTTTGGTTTTTTTCTGAATCACAAAGCGGAGAGGGTAAGAAAATCACCTTAAATATATAAGTTGACAGGTTAGCGGTAATTTTATGTTAGGATTTTATTACAAATGTTTCAAAATAACGGTTGTTTGAAATTTTTGTACACAGCATCCCTAGAACTAGTAATGTTTAAATATTGTTATATATCTTGATGTCTTTGATCTTTAATTTTTTTTTAAACAGGTCTTTTTTTGGGAAATGATTTTTTCCATACACAAAGTTCATTTCACAGTTATTGTGAATCCATTAAACCTCACACTGTCACAGTAACCTGAAATTGGAGCCTGGTTTTCAGTGCTCTCACTGTTGAATTTACTCTGCTGAGAGTAAATTATATGAACTCTGAGTAGGGTTGTGTGGTCCACAGAAGAATACAGATTCTACGATACAGTTTCTAAAATTGTTGATTAATGTGAATTTTGAACTTTTTCATAGGTATCTAATTACGGGGTTTCCTTTGGAAGTGTCAGCTGCTGTAGTCTCTTTTGGACTGGCGTGTTGTTGAAATCTTCTGTCTTGGATGTAATATCACCTTTTTGTTTGGTAAATTCAGCAAGCTGGGCTATTTGATCAAACTTGCCATGATCTGAATCAAAAGAGTACATGCAAGCACTTCATTTAAAAGGTTTGTCAGTTATTGAAATGAGTTACTACTCATTACTCTTGGATAACCAGCGAATAAGAAACGGTTTGCTTATGCATTTGATTTTTCCTCACAAGTACATTAGCAATCATTATTCCTCATAAATGCTCTTCCCTTGACCTTCATGCTCGTTTTTCATAGAAAACTGTAAGGGTGCATGTTACAATTTAAAGTATGAACAAAACTCACCAAGTCAAGTTCCATGTGCATGCACACGCTCTGTACGGAGGTAATGTTTGGTACTGACTCTGAATATTAGTGTTAGTGAACACCTCTGTCCTTCAGTGTTCATTTAATTCTGACGAATAGGCAAGTGGACATTCCCTCATAAGTGCGTTTCCGAGTTTTCTGTCTCCATTATGGTCACTTGTCGGCCAAAACTACAGATAAAGTGATGAAGAGATGAGTGGGAAAGGGGGAGAGAGAGAGAGAGAAAGAGAGAAAGAAAGAAAGAGAAGGTTTGATGGGCACGTCTCATCATAGCACCGACAGCTTCATCAATAGCCCCGGGACGGCGCCCGCCCTTCCTCTCTCTCTCTGATTGACAGCTAGCAGGTGGCTGCTGAATGGAGTTGTCAGAGAAGCATGTTGTTGTTAACGACAGCGTCGGTAGAGAGGCCCGCGGTGGCGGCTGCCCAAGGTGATCTCTTGTTTTACAAGCGAAAGGGACGCCCGCTGTGTCGCTCAGCCTTCAGCCGCAAGTCGATCCCCCTTCTTCACTGTGGGGGTCTGCTCTAACATTACTATTCATATCTGCAAAAGAGAGAGAGAGAGAGAGACAGAGAGAGAGTCTATCCTTTATGAAGAGAGAGTGAAGAGAACCCTCACTCTTTCTGCACCTTGATCTGTCATACACAATGAAAGGGAGCATTATCTGGGGCCACCGCTGAGAGGAGAGGAGAGGAGAGACGGAGAGATGAGGCGACAGAGGTAAAAGTAAGTAAAAAGCAGAAGCTCAGAAGTTTGGCTCTTTTGACTGCTACCTGGCTTGGTATCAGACTCAGAGAGTGTTAGCAGAAGGCTTTGGATCATTACTGACTCTTTGACTTGAGTTTACTGTATCATTTACATTATTTACAAAGGTCTCAAAGAGTTCAAGAGAACAAGTCTGTACTGACACAAACACTCTTTCAACACAGTGCTGATCGCAATTTTCAGATCACAGGGCTTTACCCAGAAATCAAAGCCGGGTCCTCTAGGAATTTTGCCAACCCTGACTTTGTCTATAATGTCTGTCATGTTTTACATAAATCCTTGCATGTTCTGATGTGGCTGAATAAGAAAAAGGTTGACATCAAAACTCTGAGCTGTTTCACTTTCTGTTGAGATTGTGGGTACAGCTTGTTTCACTGCCTTGAATGTTTGATTACATATCTTCTTACAGTCAGAGTCCCTGTTACGATGACCTCACTGAAATATTTAGTTCTCCGTCCATCAAATCTGTTGCCATAGCGGTCAGTAAACCTTCTCAGTGCATAACAAACATATGAAAATGTTTCTTAAGCAGCTGACTCTTAGTGGCACGGATATTGTGTATTATATTAAATGGCCTTAACAATGTGCTCTCTAAACCTGCTTCTGTAGTGAGTCCAGCAGTGGCATGCCGTCAGGGCAAGCAAGGCATGCACTGCTTGCCGAACTTTCCTATGCGAAAATAATTGTCAAAAGATATATCTCTTAAGAGTGATAATTTTCTACGTATACGTACAATACAAAATCTACCACTGTCTATTTTCACACATTTCTCCCACGACACACCCACTGCCCTCTTGTGGCATTTTTGCCCTGTTTCGCTGTGCTTTTCTGCCGAGCTGTGCTTGCCAACAGCTCGTTAAACTCAACGGCGGGTCAGTTCAGCTGACGTCATGGGTCCCATTGAAAAGTGTAGGTGAAGGCAAGCAGTTTTAAAATCCCTTGCCCTGCCCTGACATCAGTTTTTGCATTAAAAGTTTGAAAAAACACACTCGCACACGTGTATTACGACCGTACGATGACACTACGGGATAACTAGCCAACTAGCATGCTACTTTTAGCGACGTTTCCACTGAACTCTCTACCGTTGACGTTAGACAGCTAACATCAGAAACATAGGGAAGGCAAGCGTTCTTGAAACTGCTTGCCCTGTTCTGAGATCAGTTGTGTGTTTGTGTCCTGTGTTGGGTGGTAAAATAATTCAAGCTGTCTATTGGTAGACTGTCATCCACTAGACAATTTTAATAGCCTTTTTACCAGATTGAACAAAGCTATATGTGGCAACAGTACATTTGAGAGACATAATATGTGCAGAAAGGAAAGTCCAGGGTCCTACATCAAATGGTAAGCATTTTGAAGATTAGATTTGAAGATCAGTCCTGACTTCTGCTTGTCTGGGTGAAAAACCCACTGCACACCACTTACACACACACACATACACACACACACACACACACACACACACACACATAAGCACAGAAAATGAGCACAGGAAATAAGCAATAAAAACAACTAAACTTTTTAGCCTTTTCTCCTTGCTGCAAATCATTGTTTTGAATCCTCAAACGAGAGGCACTTTTTCGATAATGACAGTAATTGGAAACTGAGACGTACTTTTTTTAGCGTCTGCCTCCATTAAACGTGTTAACTTGCGTCTAAATGAGAGCATAATTACATATTAATTATCGGTACTTAAGGAAGTGTTTGAGTTACATCTGTTTTAATTACCCTCCTAATCATACGAGGGAGGATCTGCCTTCCACTGTATGCAAATAGGAGCAGGAGACATCTTGCCTTATAAGAACCCTGCCTGAAGCAGAAGGCAGTTCTGACGAACAGAAAGCAGACGGGGGAAAAAAAAAAAAAAAAAAAAATCAATGTCATTATCATTTGATCTTCAGAGTCATTCTTATAGAATGAAAATAACGGACGTTTCGTCTACTTTATGTGTGATTGTTTGTTTTTATCTGAAACATGACTCGCTTATATTGCAAATAGAACTGAATAATTCTTTTAAGTATATCAGTGTATGATGTATCAGAAGAAGAAGAAGAAGAAGAAGAAGAATATTCTATAACGAGATAGACAATATAGATAGACAAGATACTTAAACTTAATGCAACAAATATATGAACTATATGACATCATATGACCATCTTTTTACCCCTCCCAGATGATCTGCACTGAGACTGATGGTTGAGAGGCAACACTGCTATCATATCTCAACTGTCTTCTTTTACCGTAATTAAGTGAGTTTTCTACCCAATCTTACGCCCATTACCAGTCTGCCTGGAAACGCCATTATCACAGACAGAAATAGGCCCATAAATTCAGTGTTAATGAAAATGTCAATTAGTGGCCCTTTCTGTCACTGAGATGTGCTGTAACCACTACACATTCACTGCACTTTCGCCTGTGCCCCGTGAGAACACACAAAGGACCTCACATTATGTGCCTCTGCACGCTCCGTTACACAAAGAACTACACGAAACAACAAAACAATGATAAAAAAAAAATAATCATAATAATAAAATAGACTATTACAATTCAAATGATCATTGATAAACAGCATGACCACACATCATTTTATTTTTAGCTGAATTCTGACCAAAATGAGTTTAAGATTCTCCATATAACATTTGTCCGAATGTCTCTTGATCAGCTCTGGATTCCTTGTTACTGTTAGTTACTGAAAGGTGATTTTTGTCTTGTTATTTTGGGCAACACAAATCCTTTACATTATGTGTAAGAGACACTGTAAACTAATATCTGTAAAAACTGAAAAAAAGCTCTTTTAAATAAAGACCATAAAAAGTGTAAAATAAGCGCCTGGAATCTCTGACCAATTTAACAAGAACATCAGTTTCAATGGTACTAACAAACAAGAAGCTGTAATGTTCCCAGTGTTAATTACGAAATGTGTGTGTGTGTGTGTGTGTGTGTGTGTGAGTGTTTTGATGAAGACATTAAAAGAAAAAGAAGAAAAGAAAACTTCTCTGAATCCGACTGAACTCATTACTCATCTGGCTTCATTTCTCCACTGTTTTCATCTCCCGCTCTCTCTATTTGAGGAGTCATTTTGATATTTTTATTCAGGTTTTCAGGCCATTAATCAAACAGGGGAAGAGGAGGAGAGGAGAGAGGTCTAAACACGATCTATGGTATATCTTCTCCTGGGCTCAGATCAATCTGTCCCTCCTCTCAACGAACGACACAAGATCTTTGGCACAAAAAAAGAAGAAAAAAAAAAAGATTACTATCAGCGTTCTCCTGCTCACCGACTTCACAACAGAGGATAGAGGAAATAAATGCACAAGCCTCAGAAACAGGCGCACACTCACACACACATACAGAAAGAGGGAGAGAGAGAACGATGGAGAGAGAGAGAGAGTAAGAGAAATGACAGAAATAAATAAATACATAAATTAAAAAAAAACACAGATTTGTGACTAAACGTTATAACCGATAGATAAATTAAAACACGTTTTGAAAATTCCAACAACATCATGTCCCTTATTTGGCAAGGGACGTTTCCAGCACTTTTAAAGACAAGATGATATAAAATGAGTTTTAGCGCCCGCTCAGAGAAAGACATCAATAAAATGAAAAGATGAGCGCTGGTCAACCCCAACACATTTTTTAAAAGTCCATAAAGCACCCTGGATCCCTGGTCAGAATCTCAAATGGTCATAGCCACACACCCAAAGGTCGGCGACGAAAAGAATTTTCAGCCTCATCTCTTTGTCGAGAGCAAACAGACGGGAGCTGCGGCAGATAATACTTTAATCCTAAACATATACAGCAGCGTTTCATGCTTTATTAGCACCTGACTTCAAGTAAAAACTGATCCTTTCAGCATTTTTTTTTTTAATAAATCTACCTCTCTCTCCTATCCCGTAGCCCGTTCAGCTTTGCCCGTTCACACACGTCTCTGCTAAAAACAAAGAACTACATCAGACTCAAGAAAGACACCAAATAACAAGACCACACATGTGTACAGGAGTGGGGAGGGGATTTGTATATACAAATGTATGGGAGAAAGGAGGGGGGTTTGTAGGAGTAAAGAGGAGGTTTTGCAGGAGGAACGGAGATCTCCCTAGTCATTATGGTGTCAGAGAGACGACAGGTGGAATTTTTTTTTTTTCTCTTTTTATTACTCTTAAAATAGTCACCGCAGACATCGCAGTTCCAACGTACATACATGCATAGAGGAACATCTGAACCACTGAATCTTAATGCTTTAGCCTAAAAGCACAAATATAATCACTGCCTCAGAATCTTAATCCAAAAATACCTTCAGAACCCCCCCCCCCCCCCCAAAAAAAAAAAACTGGCTGATTTCATGTTAGTATATCAGATAAAGGAAAACTCACAGAGATGTCTCCTCTGCCTTTGCAGACACATGGCAGTGGACTGAAGTGATTTTTTTTATGAAGCTTTGTTTTGCTGGGAAGATGCAAAGCTGGTGTATTAATGGACTATAATTATACGCCTCAGACTGTGTTTTTTCCCCCGTGCCGTATACAGTCTGGATGCCAGCGGAGTCACAAACTGTGCCATTCTACCCCATTACATCTGCAATGATTAGAAATGTAGGGGGGGGGGGGGGGAGAACATCTGGCGTCTAAGCTGGGTGAGAAAAACAACGTTCTGTATTTTAATAGATATCTGCAGGCCAAACATATCTGATATTTTATCTTCCCGATGTTGAGCCTTAAGAAGGCCGCCCACTCAGCTACGGATGGGCGGAGGGGTGGGTGGATGTCTGGATTTTGCTTCTCATTGGAGTTTAATCACTCACAGAAATGTTTTATCAAGTCCACAATGCTCTCTTTCTTGCCATAGGGGATAAGTTAGTAGTACAGATGGGTGAGTGTGTGTAGCATAAAAGTATAGTGCGTGTGTGTGTGTGTGTGTGTGTGTGTGTGTTCGTGTGTGCGTGCATGTATGCGTGTGCGTGTGTGTGCATGCACGCGCTAGTGTGTGTGTTGCTGACAGAGTGCTTTGGGAGGTAGAGTGTGTATTGTAGAGCATTATCCTTACATCTCAGAGCTACTTTTGGTTACATGGATTTTATTCCCTTACAACAATAAACACATTTGCATAACTGGTCCTTGGGAAGAGTAGGATGATAAGAATATAAATATCTATAACACAGTAATATGGACTGTCTATATGAATGTGAACCTAAAGGTCCATTTTACCAGATCATTATCAACACTATTCAGACAGAGTTTCTTTTCTCAGCACTCACCATCAGCATAAACCAGCTACGCCCCCAGTCTCTGCGATCTGGCTCAGAGATGGAAAAAATAGTCTTGTCTGAAAATGTTCTCTCCATTCTACCACTCAAACCTTTTAGATGACTTTGAGCTGACCAGGGGCACATCTCAACATGATTGGCATTGACCATCATTGTGAAAATAAGATGATTTTAATCAAATGGGAACTGAAATGACCAGGAGCTTCACACAAGGGCATAAACAGACACGTACACACACACACACACACACACACACACACACACACACACACACACACACACACAGACACACACACACATACATATACATGATGGAAATGAAAATGTTTGTATGATTTCATATCTGTTCTGTGATTACAGTGAGAATATCTTCGGCTTGATCCTAAAGGGGCAATTACCCCTTGCTGGTAAAAATCTACCTGTATGACTAAATTCCACTAATGAATGAATGGAGTAATTAACCAGGCTGGCAACACAAGCCTCCTCCCCCGTTCTACCCTGCTGTGGAAGTTTCAATAGCTGTAGAGGAGGGGAAATGTGAGGAAGAAATGACTGCCTTTCTTTGTCTGTGATTGGTAAAAGATTATAATTGGGCAACCGCAAGCTCAAATGATGGCCTTTGCCAAGTGGTGACAGAAACAGAGACATAATTAAGAGGTTCTGGCCTCAGGAGTGGGGGGGGGGGGGGGGGGGGGGGGTAGCTGGATTGGTGCTCAATGAATCTTGGCCTTATTCAGAATGACACGGCCACAGTCAATGGGGGGGGGCACTCCAGATTATACCTACTGTAAAACAAAAGAGATAATCTGACATAATCTTACAGAGATGGCTTTACAAATACAACCTCTGGCATAACGCAGCATTCACAATGGATGTGTTGTCTTTGTAATTCAAATGCACTCCTTGTAGTTTGTCCCTTTTGGAATTCTCAGATTTGTATAAAGGCGAGCAGACGTTCCCACTGACAATATCTATTTGTACCAGGTTGACTCTTACGCCAAGTCTTCACACACCGTTTACAGAAGATGGATTTGGCCAGCTAGGTTTGGCTGCCATCTCACCTGGAAATACTCTGTGGTCAAAAACTTGTTAAGATAGAGTACTGTTGTCTTTCTCTTTTGAAACTGGTGTGCTGTGAGAGTTTGTACTGCATGTCATGAGAACTGCAATACACGATCAAATCTTTATCCTATAAGCTTACATATGTTCAGGCAGTTTTTTAGAGGAAAACAGCTTTGCATGAAAAGAAGCTGCTTCCAATAAGTGAGATGTATGAGTCAAACAGTGAGCATGCTCAGATGTGTCCAGGTGGTCAGGGTGAAGTACGGTGAAAGTCATGTTTGTCAAGGCTGCCCTGATTTACTCATGCCTCAGTCTGGAAATAATTTAATCTGAGAAGAACAGGGAATAAAGAAAGATTTAAGAGCAATGATGGGTTTCTTTTCTGAGACTGTCATCCATATTAAGAATTCCCCTAACCATATCATATCTATCTCACACACACACTCACACACACACACACACACACACACACACACACACACACACACACACACATACACACAGAAAGGATGTTTTCCCAGTCGTGCTTATGGGGATTCCTCCTTTTTCCTGTCCATCAGTGTTCAGGTGATGGTGTATATGTGTATGAGTATATGTGTATCTCTCTCTCTCTCTTTCTGTGGGTGTGTGCGTGTATGCACGCATGTTAGACATGTGACCAAGCATTGTGTCAGCATCTCAGTTTAGAATACGTATGTGTGCAGGCACACACACACACACACACACACACACACACACACAAAAACACACACACACACACAAAAAAATATTCAATACGCTGGGAAGAGAGGATAAAAGGGAAAAAAAAATCAGAATGTAAAATCCCAATCTTAACTTCTTTCCATCCCACAGACTTTTGTGTAATATAGATCATTTGGTGCACTTTATTCATACATTGCTTTTATAATTTGTAATAAATGTATAAGAGATCTGACTGAAAGGCCATACACCAGGTAACACAGACCTCCCAACTTTGTAAGAAGGGTGGAGAGGGTGAGGGGAAAAAAAAAAAAGAGAAAAAAAATGAAAGGCTCTATTGCGAACAATCTCCTGATAATTAACAAGAAGATAAACAAAACATAAATTTGGATATTGCGTTTATTTGGATCACCACTCAAATATGCGTGAACCACGCAGTTTTAATTAAAAGATAAATCTATGTGACACGCTGCCTCCAAGTTAATTATTCAGCGTTGTATTATAAAATAAAGCCCATTAAATATGCCGCGCACTGTATTTCTCCATTAACAGTAAAAAGCGCCCGCGCTGGGGACAACATTTCAAATTCACGGCTGTTGTTGTTGGGTTTTTTTTTTTTTTTTTCCCCTCCGTGCTCCTCTCATTCTTTTCCCTTCCAGTTCCACATTCTCTTTGTGCTTAAAGATTTAACTTAAGCAAAAAGAAGACAGAGAGAGAGAGAGACAGAGAGAGAGAGGTAATAGTTACATGGAATAGGGCTTTGTTGTATATCAGCATTAAATTTTAACGATCATATTCTTGCATGTGGCCGATGTTGATGACTTTGCAGGCTCAGAGTTACAGGTGGTGCTCATTAGTGTTTATGAAAGTCGTTTGATTTCATTTAGTCGTGTTGACGACCCTCTGTTGGGCCTCATATCATGAGCCCTTCACTCTCCATTCCCTAACTGCCCACAGTGGCAAACGTATAGAAACCCAAAGACCTTCAAATTCACGCTTACAGAACTGACTCTATGTCTCAGATTGTGTGTGTGTGTGTGTGTGTGTGTGTGTGTGTGTGCGCGTGCGCGCATGCGTGTATGTGTTTACTATACACAAGTGAGTGTATGGGCGTGTGTGTGTGTGTGTGTGTGTGTTTATCCAGATGCAACGTGAGACAGTTTGAGAGCCCCACATAAATTGAGCATTTGCGTCTTTTCTGATTTAACGTTATTATTCCACACAACTTTTGGTTTTTTAACGGCTATCTATTATGTTGCAGACTACCACACCGTCTGTAACATCAGAGAGAACTAAGACGTGTGTTTTCATTAAAAGAAAAACAGTTGAACGATTAGCGTGTGTTATTCTTATGAAGAGATATCTGTTCGTGTGGGAAGAAAAGAAAAGAATAAAGAGAGTTGAAGTTATAAATCTGAATTTGACCAATGAGAATGTATGAATTTGACAAATGAGGCAAGGAGGCAGTGTTTATAGAGGTAGAGGCTTTATTGCGTAAAACACTGGGTAAAACTGTACTGCTTCAAAGACATTAGAACTTCTAAACAGCAGAAGGAAAACAGTCACTGCAGAAATGTTTTCATAGTTCATCAGAACACTTTTTTTTGTTTGTTTCATCTTCTTCCTCTTCTCTTCTGTCAAACAGGTTTTCCATAATAAATAATGACCAATAACAGTTCTTAAATACAAAGTCGTCTACGTTTTATAAGCATCTACTCGCAACAAAATCCTCTACACTCCCCAACATCTCCTCTGATATAGAAATATTCTTCATTTTGGAATGTCAGACAGAGTAATGACCAATGACCACATAGTACAGAAGAGTACAGAGGCAGAAAATTACAAAATAAAAACGGATATGATTTCTCCTTTTTTTTTTTGTTTTTTTTTTCTCTCAAAGAAGCACAATATTGTAGAGCCTTTAAATATTCATCTGTATCTGAGAATTGTTGCAATCATAAGCAGAAAGATACTCTCAGAGGAGAGAACAAACAGGACATAACAGTAGCACCTGATCAAAATGGGATGGACAAACGCCATACAGAGAACGAAAAAAAAACAAAAAAAACTTCCAGTGTCACAAACAGAGTTATTGCCTGTCTCAGAGCTTAAAACGCTAAAAAAAAGAGACACAAATATATTGAAGAAAAAAGCAGAGAAAAGTGCCATGAATGGAATGTCTTTCTACATTTTTTTTCTTGTTTTTTTTTTTATTTTTTTTTTTATAACATTTTATTTTAGCTAATATATGTAAGTCAGAGTGCATGCGCGCGCACACACACACACGCGCGCATACACACACACACACACACTTACACACACACGAGAAAAAAGCAAGCGACTTGCACAGTCACCAAAAAACACGGTAGTGCATTGAAAACCTCTAAAGCTTACTACGGTCAATAAAGAACTTCGTTTTTATTTACCTCAGATGTCTCCGCTCCTTGGAAGAGCTCATACAAAGAATTGCATTAAATTGATGGAGTCCATTTTGAGTAAGGCAGTGGGAACTATTCTAAAAGAGGGAGACAAGCAAACAAACAAAATGAGAAGCGTGTCACTTTACGGTAGAGAGGTGATAATTACAGAACCAATCCAATAAACTATTACAGTTTCTCTGAAGCTGTCCCCACCCTACTTCAAGCACCGTCTATTTTCAACCTACTTTCTCTCTCCCTCCCCTTTATTCGCTTTCCTCTCTGTTTTTGTTGGTCTTAAGCCTGAGATGTATCGTCTGTGGTCTCAGACTCCTGGTCGGGGTTTTAGGTTTTGTTTACAGATTGGTGAGGACTGTGTTTGGGTCTTTGCGAGTTCGGTAAAGTCTTTTCCGCAGAAGTGGAGCAGCCTTAAGGCCCTGGGGTTTAAGTGTTGAGCTCTCCAGTGCAGAGCCGGGGAGATATCGACTTTCTTAAAGTCCGGATCATTTCTCTTTATCACAAAACATTAATATCCCTCCCTCCCTCCCTCCCTGTCGACCCCTCCTCTCCACTCCACTCCTTTCTCTTCTCCTCTCCCCATCTGTGCTCAAGCAATGCAAAAAAAAAAGGGCAATATTTTATTTACCTTCTTACCACTCCTTTAGCCTTCAACAAAAGGAAGTGAGCTGAAAGTTGATACATTTTATTTAGCTCTTTAAGAGGCTTGATTTCAAGGGATCCAAACTCTGGCCGTTATTAATCCCCCCCCCCCCCCCCCCCCACCCCCCCATAGATAATCATTCAAAATAAGATACACAAAAATAGAGAAAAAGGGGCCCTGTACTGATCAAAACAAAAAATGTTTTCTACCAAAAACATTTAAAAAAAATTATTTGGATATTTAAAATCATACAAAACACAACAGTGTATATTGTTTTCCTTTTTTTTTTTCCTTTTTTTTTTTTTTAGGATAAAACTACAGAAATATTTTTATTAAAAAAAAAAAAAAGAAAGCAAAGACACAAAAAAAGAAGAAAAAAAAATGAGATTAGGAATTTGGATTAGAGACAGGTTGCAGGAATTGATTATCTGTACTCTTCATCTTTATCTCCTCTGAGCTACTTCACAAGAGCTGTGTGAATAAGACAGTCCTGCCATATGTCTTCACAAACATCAAAGTCATCATTCTCCTCTCTGATCCTTCATCTGATCTCTCAGACTCACTCATGATACGACAGGAACATTCAATTTCTGCCTAAAGCTACATACATTTGTAGAGAATGTCTCCCTTTAAATATGTACATGTCTCCCAGTCCACCGCTTCTTAGGGGAATCCACTGATCCTTTAAAAAGACATTGATTTTTTTTCTTTTTCTTCTTTCTTTCTTTCTTTTTTTTTTTCTTTTTGCTTTAGTTTTGTTTTGTTGTCTAACATACATTAAAGTCTAATAAAGCACATTCAGTGTACCTCCCTCCTTTTTTCTCTCTCTCTCTCTTTCTCTCTCTGTCTCTCTCTCTCACACACACACGCACACACACACACACACACACACACATATATATATACTGCCCAAAATGTGATATTCAAATAAATGACAAAGTGTAACTGCACAAAAAAAGACTCTTTGAGTCTAATGGGGCTTTTAAATATACTCCATTGATTTTTTTTTCTTCCTGTACAGAGCAACTTGGATTATTTTTTGCTTGAGAGAGAGAGAGAGAGGGAGAGAGAGGGAGAGAGAGAGAGAGAGATGAGGGAGCCACTGATTGTTAGGCAGACAGGAGTTTGACCCGGTCAACTAGCCGACTTGGGTTTCTTCTTCTAAAGAGCAGTAAGAGAGTGAGTGAGTGTGGGAGTGGATGAGAGAAGGAAGAGAAAGGAGAAGAGAAGTGGGGAACTGAATTGATTTCCTCTGTGATGACAGCTCCAGTCAGGCTGGCACCAGGGCCCCTCCCCCTGCCCCTCTCCTCTCCTCTCCTCTCCTCTGTCTCTCCCTCCATCCGCCACCCTCTGTCCGATCGCTCCATCCCTGCTTATCAGTGGTGCTGGGCAAATGGCCATGCTTGGTGTCATATTCGTGAAGAACATGTTCCTCAGTTTCTCTTCTCTTTCTCCTCCTGCACTCTTTTCCAACTGTCGCCAAATCACTCACGCGGATCATTTTTCTGATAAAAGCATTATTTTTGGGACAAAAGTCACTTTAGGAATTTAATGAGTGGCCATTTTTCCTTATTTTCTTTCTCTCTCTTTCCCTCTCTCTCTCTCTCTCTCTCTCTCTCTCTCTATCTCTCTCTCTCCATCAATAAAGTCTTTTCGACAATAATTTCAGGTAACTACATTAAGCTCTACATATTTTGTTTCATATTTAACAGAGAAAAAAAAGTTCTGTTCTTGCTGATCTCTCTGATCTATGCTGAAAAGTAGCCCAATATTTTTTTTTTTTTTTTGTGCCCCCAAGCATGTTACGATGCTAAACTGGATCCATAATTGTCAGTGGGCTTGTGCGAGCCATGTATGATACACCATGGAATGTTTATAGTTTTTTTTTTTAAGTTTTTTTGTTTTTGTTTTTTGTTTGTTTTTTTTGTTAAAAGAGCTTGTTGAGGGTCATATTCATATTTCCTCTCAGCTGTTCAAGTGAAATGAGAGAGAGAAGTTCATATGCCACGGCTTCCACTAACGCAATGCTACTGGGAGGAAATTGTCATCACCGCCAGCCCCTGAAAGTCCTCTGAAGCCCCGGAGATGTGGGTTTCGGATGATTTCACTCGTGAGTGCGTTAGGCGTCTGTGGACATGCCTTCCCCTACGCTCCCAGGGCCAGAAGGAGGCTGGTTCCCGTCCTCCGAGTTGCCAGATGGGTCGGAGTCGACGCGGGAACGTTTGAAACGGCGGTCTGGGTACTGGCTGTTGTCAAAGGGCATGCGGTGGACACACAGAACGTGAGTCTTCAGGTTTCCCTTCTGGGATGCACTGTAGGGACAGTACTGACACTGGAACGGCCTTTGACCTGAGGAAAACCAACAAACAGCCTGTATCAGTCACCTGCAAACTACCGTATTCTAACATTCATTTCACTGCAGAAATTCATAATGAGGTTTTATGAGCTGACATATGCAGCCGCTCATAGTTAGACATGATCAATCTGTTTCACATGTTTTGTATTAACAAAAAACTTATAAACACACAGAACTGAAATAAGAGATGCCTTTAAGCTTCCACATACCATATGAATATACTTTCTCAAAGGAATTTCATTTATTCATACATCTTGCAGTCAATAATTTAACCAAAG
>NC_044496.1:11101271-11103771 GCF_902362185.1 Chanos chanos | reverse complement strand
GGGGAGTTCAGAGGGGAGGAGGAGGCAGGATAAGGGGAAGAGGGTAGGTAACCTGTCTGAGCCAGAGAAAATGTGTGTGTGTGTGTGTGTGTGTGTGTGTGTGTGTGTGCGCGTGCGCGCGTGTGTATCTGTGTGAATCTGCGTGCATGTGTGTGTGTGTGTGTGTGTGTGTGTGTGTGTATGTGTGTTTTCTGTGTGTGAGAGAGAGAGTGAGAGAGAGAAACAGAGAGATGTGTCTGGGGAGAATGAGAGCCACAGAAGGTGTGAGCAGTAAAACGGGATGCACCATCTGTCGACCAATAATATCCGTCCTGTAGTAAAGACATGGAGAGAGAGAGAGAGAGAGAGAGAGAGAAGATTACTCAGCAAACAGAGCTCCCAAACATCCGAATCCTACTGCAACGCTATCTCTCTCCACCTGCTCCATTAAACTCTGCCTGTGCACGGTATCAAACTAAACCCCCTCCATTCAACATCACGCACGTACTCACACACACATAACTCCTGCAGCTAAGTCTGTGTAACTATAACATCTCAGCATATTTCACTGAAACCTCAAAGCTCTGGTAAAGCTCTCTGTGTTTGAGCATGTAGACACAGTGCTGAAATTTACCCAGGAATAAGGTTTCCCTTTAACTGAATCAGTCAGGTTCATTTCATTGACAATTTTATTCTGGTAACTTCACAACAACTACACAACTAACTCTGACACGCAAGCCAGGGACAATATTATAGACAGACAGATAGATAGATAGATAGATAGATAGATAGATAGATAGATAGATAGATAGATAGATAGATAGATAGATAGATAGATAGATAGATAGACAGATCTCTTGTCAAACATTGTGGGTTATTCACAGATTAACTTTGACAAGAAGATGGAGAGAGACAAAGGAAAGTTACAGAAATTTCACTGATTCCCGCAGCACTGAGTATTTTTCTCATATATTTCGATTTCATTTCTTTATTGAGTGGTTTGGCGCTGAAAACAGCATTAATGAACACTGGGACCCAGATTGGGGAATTGGTCTAGTTCTCTGGTTAAGTAAAAAACCAACAGACAAACAGCACAGACAAGTCCTTATAGAGCAATGTGGGGAGGGAGTGTGGGTTGTAAGGGGAAATGTTGTTGTATCAAAAGAGTGCTTCAAAATTCTCACTGGGGAATGAACACCCATGTTCAGTATCTTCTCTCTCTCTCTCTCTCTCTCTCTCTCTCTCTGTGTGTGTGTGTGTGTGTGTGTGTGTGTGTGTGTGTGTGTGTGTGTGTGGCAAATAGGCCCCCTTGCTAAATATTGAACTAGATTATTATCTGTAGCAGACAGACGTGATAATTAGAGCTCTAAAATAGTTTCATCTCTCTCTATCCACCCCAACCACCTCCTGCTCCCCTCTGCTCTTCCACTAATCCCTGCTCATACCTTCTCTTCTAATCTCTGCCATCGGTTTTACAGTACACAAACGTGTATGTGTCACTGATATAAACTGATACTGTCTAGTTTATAATTTTAGAGTGTTAAAGTTCAGGCATAACGGCTGCATTATAACCCAATCTCAGATGCAATAAAACTGGTGTCATTTTCCTGTAATAGTTTATGTGAAAGGTGTAAAGTAACACTAAGTGTGTGCGTGCGTGTGTGTATGGGCGCATGCGTGTGTGTGAGTGTGTTTGCGTGCCCGTGTGTTTGCGTGCGCGTGCGTGTGTGTGTGTGTATGTATGTATGTGTCAGTCAGCTCTTTCCACTGAGTGAGCGGGAGTGCCCTTTACTTTGGGGCTTTGAGCTCAGGCCTAGGATTGGTCAAGAGTCACTGAGGCTCATGGGTAAAGACCACTATATTCATCATGTGATGAGAGTATAGTGTCAGCAGGTCTCAACAGAAAACTGAACTGGGTGTGTGTGTGTGTTTATGTATGTGAGACCGAGAGAGAGTGTTTGTGTGTGTGTGTGTGTGAGTGTGTGTGTGTGTGTGTGTGTGTGTGTGTGTGTGTGTTTGAGAGAGAAAGAGGCCTGGGTACAGGCAGCTCATGAACACTCATCACTAGTTCTGCTCTTCTTCTCCTCTGTCCCCTAAGAGCCCAGAGCTGCACATTCTACTGCTGACCTGTCAGTACAGACATACACTATAATGGATGCCCCTGAGTGAGTGTGTGTGTGTCTAAGTGAGAGAAAGTGTGTGTGTGTGTGTGTGTGTGTGTTAAGGGTTGAGAGAGAGATAGAGAGAAAGAGAGAGAGAGAGAAAGAGAGAGCAGTTCTGTGTTGCCCGACAAAACAACTTCTGCATGGCATCACATTATTTTACAACAATTTCACAATATATTACACACACACACACACACACACACACACACACACACACAAGCAGTGCTAAACAGAGTCAGGCTGTCCTGTTACAGGATGGCAGATGTTTCTCAAGGTCCTCACAGCAATTAAAACCTCCAAAACAGACCCCTTCCCACAGGCAATGACAACACAACGAGCGAGCGAGAGAGAGAGAG
>NC_044496.1:11086271-11096271 GCF_902362185.1 Chanos chanos | reverse complement strand
AGAATGTCTAACATGAAAATATAAATGTTAAGAGGGAAAAAAAAATATTGATAAAAGATATCAAACCAGTTCCAACATTGAGATCTGAACGAATCATAATTTACGCCCTTTACTCCAATAGTGGATCACTTTACAGGATGATTTTGGGCATTTTTTTCCCCATTTGGACTGTACACACCGATTAGATCCCCCCTCCCCAGAATTCACAAAACAGACAGAGAAAGTAATTTTCACAATGCCAAGGGACACCCACACGAATAACACAGGCGTGCACGCACTCACACACCCACATACACACACACACACACATCCTCATTTTAGTTTTGTTAGACTGGTTCTGTACAGAATAAACTCGGCGATATCTGTCACAGTGCAAATTACTTACTGTAGGAGAGTGAAGTATCCCTCTATGTGTGTATGAAGTATGGGTGGGTGTGTGTGTGTGTGTGTATGTATGTGTGTATAATTTTTTTTATATATATATATTTATATGTATGTATATACTGTTCGGGCATATGCTGGCAGCAACATGAGAAGATTGTCAATCTTTTTTCATTTTTTTTTTTTTATTTCATCTTTACTTTACAATGTTGAAGGCAAAATGTACAGTACTTGAGAAAAAGAAAATCCAATCTAACGCCTACCATCTAAAACAGCTAGTTTTGTAGACGTAATGACGCATGACTTTACCTAATGCTAGACAATAATCTGTGTTTCTCCTTGTGTATGACTTTTTTTTTTTTTCTTTTTCTTTTTTTTTTTTTCTTAATAAGTAGATACATCAAACCATTTCAGTAGTCAGGTACACTTTGCAACACTGATCAGTGGCAGTATATTACAAACAGTTCTGCAACACTCAAGTCCTTTGAAGCAAACAACAAAGACGAATTTTAGGAGAGATAAAACCCATTTTTCTTTTTTTTTTTTGCTTTTTTTTTTTTTTTGCATTCTTCTTTTCTCTGTATTGTTTTTGTTTTGGAGCTGTATGTCCATGTCTATTAGACAAAGAGGATGTAATCTAGTACTTTCTGTTACTTCTGCTACGTTTTCTACATCTTGCGTTATTTTTTTGTTTTTTTTTTTTTCCTTACCTCTGTATATTTACAGTGACTGTGTTTTTAAATAAAACACAGAAATTAAAATCGTTGCCAGCTGTTGTAATGTCACTGGTCAATAATTGTTCCATTTTGCCGACAAATGTGTGTCTCTTTTCCTTTCCTTTTTTGGAGTTCGCCGCAAAACTTTCCATGTTTGTCCCGTCAGTCATCCTTGTGTGTTTCAGAAAGCAAGGGATTGTCATCCTTCTTTAGAAATATCCGGATACCGATTTGTGGATCTATAGATTTTTCGAATAAAAAAAAAAAAAAAGAACCAGCATAGTGGAATGTGTGCTTGGTCTCCAAAGTGTGTGAAAAGTTGGTCAGAAAGCCAAGTTCAGTGTCAGCTTCGGCCCCGGTTGGGACTAAAAAAAACAAAAAACAACAAAAAAAAACACACTGGTTTATATTACTAAGGGGAAAGAGAGAAACAAATCTAGGGTTTTGACTTGAAAAAAAAAGGTTGTTGTTGCTGTTGTTGTTCTTTTTCTTTGTGTGTGTGTGTGTGTGTGTGTGTGTATTGGTGGGGGGGGGGGGTATAAATGATAGCACATCACTGTCCAGTTTCTCAGTCTCTTAGTCTGAAGCTGGCAACTGAAGTCAGCCTCACAGAGAAAAGGGCTGCCATATTGGGTCAAGGAATGTATAGTTTTCAGGGCAGCAGCAGGTAGTTTTTTTTTTTTTCCACAATCAAAATCAAAAAACACAGAGAAAGAGAGAGAGAGAGAGAGAGAGAGAGAGAGAGAGAGCACAGAATAATATATCAGCTACACATGGAAAGGTTCAGAGGACGAAAAAACACACGAACCACATGATCATTTTAAAACGTCCAGCTTACTACACATCCCCCAATTTTCCTCTCCTCCCGTCAATGGAAAAGGAGGACATTTCATTTCTGTTTCCATTTAATTCCTTCCTTTTGCTTCAGATTTTCTTTTTTGATACAAAGTGTCGGTAATAAAGTATTTTCCTTCATCATCATCATCATCATCATCATTGCTGCCCTCCAGCGGGGTGTTAGTCTTTGTTTAGAGTTGCGCCTCCTGCATCTCAGTGTCAGTGTGGTTAGGGTCGGGGGTACAAGAGCGGCCAAACCTTCCGGAAGCTTCTTCCTCAGCCCACAGATGAGCTACGGTTAAGAGAACAAACGCAGATTAAGAGCACGGTACGCCTTTGCTCACACAACATCGCTCACACTCACACTGACAGAACACGCACCGCACTCAGATCTCATATCGCTACAGTACAAAGACTGAGAATATCCATTCACTCCTTTCACCCCAGAAATGTGGAAAAAGTGCAATGTGTTTGAGAACAATTTGCTAACGTAATGTAGGCCTAAAAATTACCTGTAACAGTTCAGACAACTCCGTGTTTGGCCGTGGTAATATATATATATATATATATATATATATATATATATATATATTTTTTTTTTTTTTTTTTTTTTGGTCTCATCACAGTCTAACAATAATTAATGTAAAATCCTTTGCAGGCGTTCACTTAGTTGTCAGAATGCAGTTTATTAAGCAATGCACTACACTGCTATCTACACCATTAACGCTGCGATACCAATTGCAAAATGCACGTAAAAAGCGGTGCAGTCTATCCGAAATGCCTTGTACTGTCAATTTCCTATAAACTCTCAGAGTGTACTATGGCTTGAAACTTAATGTCACATTTCGGATAAAGCACTGCTTATAACTGAGAGTACTGAAAAACAAACAAAATAGAGTGCTGTCATTTTCAAGAGATGGAGAAACATGTAGTCCCCCCTTAACTCAATTCCAATGTAAATCTCTTCTTAAACTACAACTAATTCCGTGAGCGTCTGTGAAATGTTAAACAAAGGTTGTGTTTCAAAGCGAACAATCAAATGAATATGGAAATTTGAATATTTTCACTCCTTTTTCCAAGCAAGTTTGTTTGATAACGAAAATAACTTCGGATTTTAAGTTGTGAAATTGCTTCAGAAGTTTTGAATCTTGTGAAACGCTTACTGTTTCTGTAATTAGGCAACGTACGTCGGCAGTCTGAACTAAATAATACTGATGGTGTTTCATTCCGCCACACAAGTTCTCAGAAAATTATTTGGCAATGGAATCTACACAGTGCATTTCGTGTCATGTTCTCTGAGAATGCCTCCATGAAAGTGACAAAATGAAATTAATACATGCGTTTATTTGAGAGCGTTCTCGTAAGAGACGTTATCGAAATGAAATGAAGACGCCGAGCCGAGCAATAACGGAATTCAGCACAGTCATTTAGATTTACCAAAGAGCAATAACGCTGACACCTACTCGCTTTGCATTAGGCGTACAATCTCGCCATCTCTCGCAAATCAACATTTACTTTGTGTTTCTTAAAGGAAACCGCTTAAAAGTCAGACGTCAGGCGTTTTTAGAAATAGCCAACGGAGATTAAGAGAAGAATTAAAACGTTTCCCGCTTCGGCAAATACTTTATTATGGGAGCCGTACTGATGTGAATATCTTTTCTCTAACAACCATAAAAACCAATGATTAGTAAGACTGTTTCACACTTGAAATATCCCTGCGCCAAATCACAAACAAAATTTAAATGATCGCTTGATTCATGATGAAGAGACACTGAAATTGTAACTCTAATCTCTGACCCAAAGTAAAAAACAGAAACTGACAAACTAAGAGACTTTTTACTGTAGCCTATTCAACTCAAATTGCCGCGCATCCCGCAGTATTACTTTTCACCACAAGATGGAGGCATAAACCGTAATTTTTCTAAGCATTCCGTTTCTGATACGAACAGTTTTTCTAACGTTATCCAATGTCATCTTCTTTTACTATGTCGATATTTCAGTCGAATTAGAAAAAAATGAAGTCATTGAAAGGAAATTTGACAGCGTTTAAAAGAATAAGGCGTGGGTAGAGCGATACAGCTGTCTGAACGCATTTTTCGTCCATGTGGTAATTAATATAATCTTAACCATAATGATAATAAATAGCGTTCTCTGGTTTTTAAAACTGCCTTCGTCTCCCAAGGGCACATGCTCCCCGCGACTTCCCCTTAAAGAAACTTCTCGTAATGAAATACAGATTACGCCCCATATTTGATTTTCACTCTTCATTAACTAAGCCACCTGGAATGTTATTATTTAAGGACGCCATTTCTTTTCCCCAAACAACTGCCACTGCGGTCTAGAGACTAGCAAAGCCAACTTCAGAAATTCTCACAACTTCTTCTCCTCTCATAAATAGGATGTTTTGTTGTAACATAATTTTGCCTTTGCACATACAGCATATGATCCTAAATAACAAACGACATTTCATCGGCATAGAGCAGTCACTAGTGTAGAAAACAGTTATATGCGCACTGAATCTAACGGCTTTCAAAATGAGTTACGCTTGTCTTTTACAGCGTCAAGCTCAAATGTGTGTTTGCAAAATTTATGTCACATGTAAGGAGCATATCACACATAATCTAACATATTAAAAAGAAAGGAAAAAAAAACAAAAACAAAACAAAAAAACTTTAAGCTCGGAACTTAAACGAATTCATTCTCTACGTGTATTTGTCGCCCTCTACTGACTAATTGTGGTAACTATGGTAACACGGATTGGGCAGAGAGAGAGAGAGAGGGAGAGAGAGAGAGAGAGAGAGAGGCCCTGGAAAGTAATACAAGACATATGGTAAGAGGACTCATAGCTCCAGGATCCATCTTATGTTAATACATGTGTCATGCTTAACAGAATGGATAAATGAAGAGGAGGACAGAACAATGGCCCGGCACAAGGCTGAGAGCAAGCTCTGTTAACAAGGGCCAAATCACTGAGGGAGCTACAGGCCTGCCTGAGGTCTCAGGCCCGACATTTCAAAACTGCTCCTGATTATCACTGCACTACAAACACCACAGCAAAATGGACTCCGGGGGCAGGAAAGAGCAGGCTTTTTTGGTGTCGGTAGTCTTTTACCACATTATATTCTGTAGCTCTGTCTGGTCAGAACATGTTATGTCAGGAAATCTATGTCTGAAAAGTCAGTATTTTGAAATATCAAGAACATTTTGTTTACACGACTTCTTGAATTGTGCAGTTTAGTTAAGGCTCTGTAAATATGATTGTTTCTCTGCAATAATGTTTGAATTTTGCAATTTGATTAAAAACACTCAGTAATAACATGGGATATGCTAAAAATGTAAATATAAATATTTTACTTTAGGGAGAAAAAAAAAAACCAACAAGCAGTGGAACATGAGTCAGAGTAAGAAAACTAGAGCTTTGCGTTGTTTTGTTGCTTTTCTTTCTTTTTTTTTTTAAACTTTAAATTTACAAGACAGTGGGTGTAAAGTGAAAAAAAGGATAAACTTCTCTCTAGTTTCCTGTGCAGTTTGAAAGCATACTGTGTCTCTGTATATGGCTGAAATATATTTCTGACTTTTGTCTTTAGCCCATCTCGTACTCCACTCTGCCACAGAGGCTGGCTTTGTTCTTTCCCAAGCATCCGGCACGGCTGGAAAAGTGTTGTTTTTGGCAAAGGTACATCTTATTGTACAACCCAGTATTTATTAATATGTAAATATGACTGTGTTCACACACACACACACACACACACACACACACACGCACGCACGCACGCACACACACACACACATACACATGCACACCCACACACACGCACACACACACTCACACAAGCATGCAGCTGAGTGCTAGGAAGTGCACCCAAATCATATTTTTAGAAGATTTTAATGAATACAGGATGTTTATGAATACCATTTGCTGTGATTCACAAAGACTAGAAGAATCGGCGCTGCTCCCCTCTAGTCCTCCCCCTTCTCCTCAAAGTGTAAAAGAAACCCAATGTTTGAGAGAGAGAGAGAGAGAGAGAGAGAGTCTGTACGCTTGTGGTTGCGTGGGCTAAGATTGCCCCTCAGATAATCTGACTGTCATACGGAAGTGGCTAAAAGACACAGACTAAACCCTACATGTGCCGCACTCAAAAAGAAAAAAAAAAAAAAAAGAAACGTTTTTTTTCCCCCACATACACGAGAGAACATACACACACTCTCACACACACACAACACACACACACACAACACACACCAATGATTTTACACACTCAAGTCTGTGGGAAAGTTGTCACTAACTAGAACATAAAAAAAAGGAAGAAAAATAGTAAGAAGGGCATGCGCTCAGGTGAAAACAAACAGAATTTTTGTGGCTTCTGCTCAGTGGTTTCTGGAAGTGCAGATATCAGAGTGACAGAGCAGAAACAGATTTATAGGCAACAAAACATAGCTATGGTACGAGTTAAGGAAACCGCCGTCATATTTGCGTGGGACACGGAGAGGAAGAAAGAAAAAAAAAAATCACCCCAACAATTCATATTCAAAACCACACCGGTTAACAGTCAATGAGTACCTGAGAAAAGAAAAGAAAAAAAACAAAAAACAAAAAAACAAATCGATTATCCATTCCTGAATTTCAAAGGCAACATCTATAGCCTCTTACCTAAATACATGACATGGACGTCACGCTACCGCATAGTTCTAAAGCGTTTACATTGCATCGGGTTCAAGTACACTGTGAAAGGGGCTTTAAAAACAGGTGTGGTAACAGTCCAAAAGAGTCAAAGGATTAGAGTAATCTATAAAGGCTCAAATGAAAGAAAGAGGGAGCGTGTGTGAGTGAGTGAGTGAGTGAGTGAGTTAGAGACTGCAAGCAGTTTGACTTGTCTCTCTGACTCTATTTCTGGGGCAAAGATTCTCACTCTGATAATACCTCCGTAGAGCAATTTAAGCCCAAACACTGATGCAGCAATCTGTCTTGTGTGCCTGATAGCGTTTTCTCCCCTCTCTCTGTCTCGCCCAAATTACTTTCCCTCATATCTAATTATATTTGCTAATGATCTTATATGGGAATAATGGAATGTGCTTGATCTATTACCTTTTTTTGCAATACATAAATACAATACAAATGGCTTCGGTTTTGAAGGTTTTTCTTTTCTTTTCTTTTTTTTTCTTTTTTTTTTCCTTGCCATCTCGTTCCCCAAAAGTTTAACCCAAAGAAGATGAGAAAATATTTAGGAAAAGTAACTTGAACAAAAGAGAGTTGTTCTTTGCTCTCTTCATGACGAAGAGCACGCGGTGTTGCATATGCCTAATGCTAGATTTAAGGCTGACATTTTGACCCCGGTGATAAAGAAAGCGATGGTGGATTGTGGTGCAATGCACAGACGATTTTAAAATCGGAGTGTGAGGGTGGTTATGTCGAGTTGTGAGTTTTTGTGAGTCTCTGCATGTGTATTTGTGTAGAAAGTGAGCAAAAATGAATCAAACTGTATTTTGATACATCAGTAGAGAATGAACAGAGATGAACCGGACTGGATTTGGCAACATCAGTAAAGAATGAACAGAAATGAATTGGACTGGATTTGATGACATCAGTAAAGAGTGAACAGAAATGAATTGGACTGGATTTGATGACATCAGTAAAGAGTGAACAGAAATTAATTGGACTAGATTTGGCAACATGGGTAATGAGTGGACAGAAATGAATTGGACTGGATTTGATGACATCAGTAAAGAGTGAACAGAAATGAACTGGACTGGATTTGATGACATCAGTAAAGAGTGAACAGAAATGAACTGGATTGGATTTGGGTATGTTAGTAAAGAGTGAACAGAAATGAATTGGACTGGATTTGGGTATGTTAGTAAAGAGTGAACAAAAATGAACTGGACTGGATTTGATGACATCAGTAAAGAGTGAACAGAAATGAATTGGACTGGATTTGCGTATGTTAGTAAAGAGTGAACAGAAATGAACTGGACTGGATTTGGATATGTTAGTAAAGAGTGAACAGTAACTAAATGGACTAGATTTGGGTCTAGCAGTAGATGGGTTGTGTGCTCATAAACTTTTGGAGCTTAAGGCTAAATCCTGGTATGTGAGCCTCAGAAACAGGCAATTCTTGGCACAAATGACCACAGAAAATCACACTTGCACACACACAAACACACACACACACACACACACACACACACACGTGCGCACAGTGTATACGAAATATAACATTATGTTAAGTAATCTGTGTACCTATTGTTCAAAAAATTAAAACAGCTTATCATCTCCAAAAACAACATATAATCTCTCTCTCTCTCTCTCTCTTTCTTTTTTCTCTCTTTCATTCTCTGTCTTATTTGGGTACTGTCCTGATGAATAGGTCCGTGCACTCGTCTGCCAAACCCCGCCCAGCTCTCCTCTCTTAAGCTTCCCCTCCATTCTTCCCTTGTTCTTTTTTTTCCCACAGGCCTGGGCTCTGGTCCTGCTATGACAGACACACTAAAGCCCGGGCATTAATGGAAGGAAATGACATTCCATCTCCATTTGATTTCCTAATCATTTCTGCTGAAACCATAATTAGAGTAGCCAGAATCTTCCCATAAAATAAAACACAAACTCTCTTCTCCTTACAGCGCAAAATTACACCTCACTCACCACTCCATTGTACTGACAAACAAATACACGATTTTTCTTTTCTTTTTTTCCTTTAGAGTGGACCACAGTAGGTACTTGAGTGTACACACATACGCGCACACACACACACACACACACACACACACACACACACACACACACACGCAAACATTGATGGGGATTGTCCAATCTTCTCACTTCCTCTGTCTCTTTCTCACACTCATACACACACATACACACACGCAAATGTGAACAAGCACAGTTGAATTGCTCTCACTCTCTCTCTCTCTCTCTCTCTCGCACACACACACACACACAGACACACATACACACAATGTGAATTAGCGAATGAGCACACACTCTCTCTCTCTCATTCATTCATATGCACACACACACACACACACACACACACACACACACACACACAGCTCTCCCTTGGCCTGCTGGCGACTGCTGTCTGTGATTCTTTTCAACTGACATAATCCTGATTGATTCGTTCAGCAGATAAAAACTCGCTCCACTTCTGCCCTTTACCGCTGCAACATAATACAGCTCTTTCTTCTGCAACAGTGTCACATAATGGTGTCGGAATGTGCAGGGGAAAAAATGCCACGTCTTAAATGACTGCGACAATCTGCGGCCCAGGCTCAAGCTGTAGTATTACATTGAGAGTGAGAGAGAGCGAGGGAGTGAGACTGAGAGAGAGAGAGAGAGAGAGAGAGATAGAAGGAAAAAGAGAACTGATTAAATACAGATTATCAGACTGGCCCTGTGTTAACAAGGTTGAATAAAAGGGGAGCTCTTAAAAGTTGACAATGTCAGTTTTTTTTTTTTTTTTTTTTCATTTTGAATTCTTGCACTTCAGAAGAGAATGTGTTGTCCTCTCCTCTCCACTCCTCTCCTCTCCTCTTCCATTCTGTTTTTAAAAAAGAGCCTTTGTTTGACAACCGGAAGAGATGAGATCATTTTTTGTTCGTCGGTATGAATCATACTTCTTATTTTGCAAGCCTAACACGTGCGCGCGCGCACACACACACACACACACACACACACACACACACATACATACACACACACATACATACACACACACACACACACACACACACACACATACACACACACACACACACACACACACACACACACACACTCAATTAAGAGTGTGTTCTCCTTGCCGCTGTATAGATCAGGACATTAAGACACGCGCATAGGAAATGTCAGTGAAGAACAGTTTGTTCTGTTCATTTCAACTTTTCACTTTACATCAGACTGCCCAGTCAATGAGTGCTAAAAAAAATCAACCTCTCTCTCTCTCTCTCTCTTGCATGCTCACGGTCTCTCATCCTGTGTATTGAAGGTGTTGTGGTTGTCTTGCTAGTATGTCTTGTATTAATTGTGAGCTCTAATCTGGGAACTCGGGGCTCTCTGGAGAGGAGAGACGTAT
>NC_044496.1:11076271-11083771 GCF_902362185.1 Chanos chanos | reverse complement strand
CCCAGGCAATAGGCAACCCTGACTTATTGGTGACATGAGGCCACCCCTCCTGCAGCCTCTGCTTCCCCCTCTTGGTTGGGCTGTAATTTATGAACTCAGCGTGGGAAAATGGATCAGAATATTACTCAGTGCTGAAAATATTCACTGGGTAAAATACAGGCCTGGGTGGTCAAATAGGCATGGGGGCGGGCGGGGGGGGGGGTATTGTGTCAAGTCTGTAAAACTCTATACTGCAATCCATACAGTATACAGCATACAGGTAAACAACATAAACACCGACACATGTACGCACAAGCACACACAAACTCATGTACACGCACCACCGAAACATCTAAAACACACACATTAATCAAAATGACAATGAAAAAATATGAGCTTGTGGCTATGTAGAAATATGAAATCGATGGGAAACTCGAGAAGTAGTCAGAAATGAGAGAGAGAGAGAGAGAGAGAGAGAGAGAGAGAGAATGTGCGAGGACACCCGTACGATCTGAACTCTTGTAAACCCTCAAACACATTTGTTTATCTGTTTTATTTAACGCGCTGGCAGAAGTAAGACTGTTGGAGTACGAAACGTCAAACTATTTACGTGCGGAGTAAGCACTCGTGTTTTTCGCTTTGACACCACCGTAAACACTCATGTGAGATCAAACTAGCTCACCCAGGGTCCAAGCAGCGATATTCAGATGACCAGCATGGCAGTCATTTCCCTCACAAAACAACTAAATCCATTCAAAAACTCTCAAGCTAATCAAAGGGCCATTTTCAAACTCTCCGAGTCCTGTTTATTATGTGCAAAACGCCATGTAGCAATCCATCCTGTTACAGAAAACAATAAAAACAATGTCCTCGTATTTTCCCTCACACTTCCTTTCACAGTTTTCTACCATCGACGCTCTCCACCGCACTGTCAGAGAGCAGATTTTCTCTTGAATATATTTGATTAATTATTCATCTGTGAATGCTGTTTATGATGCTTGGCCGACGGTTCTAATAAGCATGGACAGAACATAATATGGCATAAGCCCGGACGAGGCGTTTTAGAGAATCATTACTTTGTGTGCTTGCCTAATTGAGACTTCATAAATTACCCAGTAGGCTAAGTCTTGTTGATGATTGCCCTCACCCTACGCCCTACCTCCCTCTCTCCTCTCTTTCTCTCACTTCTCTCTCTCTCTCTTTTTCATTCTATATTTTGCCCTTGCTGGATTAAAATAGGCTGAAAGTGTTTTCAGGAGTGGTGTAATTGTTTATATATATATATATATATATATATATATATATATATATTGTGTGTGTGTGTGTATGTGAACATATAGAGAAAATAAAGAGAGAAGAAGAAGAAGAAGAAGAAGAAGAAGAAGAAGAAGAAGAAGAAGAAGAAGAAGAAGAAGAACAAGAACAAGAACAAGAAGAAGAAGAACAACCAAGGACTGACTTAATGACCAGCCTCAGTAATTAAATCATTCACTAATTAATAAATATGAGTAAGAGATATTATAATAATAATAATAATAATAATAATAATAATTATTATTATTATTATTATTATTATTATTATTATTATTATTATTATTAGTGGTGGTGGGGCTGCCAGTAACAACAACAACAACAACAATAATAATAATAATAATAATAATAATAATAATAATAATAATAATAATACCTTATTCTTGTTTAGAGTAAATGGAGAGATAGTACTTGTAAGACTAAAGGCTTTTTAAGTAATCCAAGAGGTGGAAAACTGGTTGCCCTCTCTCTTTGAAATTCAAAAGGTATCTCCACATTTATTCTATTTTGTTCACATTGTTCACTCTGCGCTCCCTTTTCTCCGGTTTCTGGCAGCTAAATCCATAACGTTCTTTTTGTTCCACTTGATTCTGTTTCTCTTTTTCCTCCAGCCTGAAACTTCAGACATGAGAACCATTAGCTGTTTCTGATACAGAAGCAGTGAAATTTACCTGGGATTATCAGTCATTGACAAATAAGCTTGCTGATAGATGTGGAGTAGATTTGGTTCAAAGCACCCCGACAGCATCAAAAGAGATTAGCACTGTTCTTATCAGGTCAAGTCTGTCACAAGGGAAATGTCTTTAAAGTCACATTGATTTATTGAAAGATTTCCCAATAAGAAGACATCTCTCAACTTTGAGACAAGCTTGTGTGTGTGTGTGTGTGTGTGTGTGTGTGTGTGTGTGTGAGTGTGTTTGAGTGTGTGAGTGTGTGTGCATGCCTGCGCGTGTGTTTGTGTGTGCATGTCTGTGTGTGCGTGTGTCTCGCGCAACCAAGGTGATCTTCGCTGAAGTAAAAGAAAAGATGGGAACAAACAGCAAACAGCACTTTTTTTTCTGACGCACTGGGAGCCAAATAAAGCTTGTGTGAGAGATGTTTCGTGACAAAAAAAAAAAGTTTTTCATTCCTTCCTGTTGTTCCACATCACCCTGTAACACTTGCCATTCGTCTGGATGAGAATAAATTGCTCCCCTACCCCCTCACTAATACACACACACACACACACACACACACACACACACACAAACTGATATGAGAGAAGCTCTTTGAGGGCCTGTGGCATTAATGTGACACTATTACCTTCTTAAGAGTAATTATGAATCATTTCAGATCTCCAGACTGTGGGAACGGACGGGCTTGGCTCTCAAGTCATCCCACTCTCAGAAAACAGAAGAGAGAGAGAGAGAGAGAGAGAGAGAGAGAGAGAGAGGCCTCACTTGTCACTCCTCACCCCTGTCTCTAAAAAGTCATTTTCCCTCTTTCGCTCTCGCTCTCTCTCTCTCTCTCTCTCCCTAGCTTTTCTTTCTTTCTCTTTCACTATCCCTGTCCTTGCTCCCCTCCCCCTCTCCCCCGTCTCTCTCTCTCCCCTACTCATTCCCTCGCTCGCCTGCTGCTTCGTTTGATCTCAAAAGTCCACTGGAACCCTGGAAAGCTATCCCGGCATTCTCGGCCCCTCGGAATCCTGCCGAGAACCTTCTGGAAGCCGTGGTGTGTCCAGGCTGCAACCCCCCAGTCTGCCACACAATCTGTTAGTGCCTGCACCTTGTCATTACACTGACCAAAGTATAGCCAAAAGCCAAGAGCGCCACAAAATCGCTGCCTACACTGCTGTTACGACTGCTTTCCAAACAAATACTGCACAATCAATGGATTTCGGCTTCTTCATTACAGAATCTTACAAAACCTTCAGAAGACATGTTACTATAAGGCCTGAAGACAGTTTCACTGACAGCTCTGTCTTGGCATTTGTATTTAAATCTCCTCTCATAAACAATTATGATACACTTTGAGCTGCTTATGAAATGCTGTCATTGTCTGCCTGAAGATTATGACACATAATACTAATAGTAATATGTTCTCAGAGATGTGAAACCCAAGACAACTCCAAGGCCATGAAGCAGTAAGATGCCTTAATAAATATGTAAAGTCTAAAGTCATACTCCAGCTGTATAGCTTGCAAACTGTTAACACACACACACACACACACACACACACACACACACACACACACACACACACACATACACCTCCAGCATCTGCATCGAACTCTGTGGGTTGTTTGACGGACGTGTGGCAGTAATAGCAGTTCTCAGACGTGAGTATGGGACAACAGAAAGAGCAGGGTGATCGTTTGCTGTTATTTGTGACACTCCCCCAGTTGTTTCCCTAGCCAGTCAAAGAGCCAGACTAAGGGATGACAGAAAATGCTCTGTTACCCCCCCCCCCTTTTCCTCTCCTCTCTTCTCCTCTCTTCTCCTCTCTTCTCTTCTCCTCATCAGTGAGGCTGCGTAGGTGGACTCAGCGAAGACAATGATCTCTTGTTCAGATGGAAAAGGCTTTGTGTGTTCCTCTATAACTGCCCTTCATCCAAAGATAACCAGCTAGGCTGACAATCAATAAATAAATAGCCAGCAGAATGAATTCAAAAAGAAAGAAAAAAAAAGAGAAAAGGAAAGAAAAAAAGAAAAAGAAAAAAAAAAAAAAAACAGCGTCAAGGGAGAGGAGGCAGTGGCAGAGAGTTTCGGTCTGACTCTTATCTCTCTCTTTAAGTAAAGGACATACTCGAATGTGCGAGAGGATAAGCTTTGACAGATGAAAATATGTATTTAGGACCATCTTGTTAAGAGGTGTATTAGGTGTGGTTTAGAAAAGAGTCTGAGACATGGGCCTCTCAGTACTAATTGAGATAGTCTTAAAGCTGAGATTTTTTTTTTTTTTATCCAGAATTGTGTTCAGCAGGGGAAAGTCAAATATAGAAAACGTTAAATGAGTACAGCTGTTTTAATGGCAACTTAAAGGCTCTCCGTTGGGTTTGTTAGTATTTAAATTACCTCGGCTAAAACAGGAACATTTAAAGAACCTGTTTCTTAAATACCAGACTCTTGTCCTCTTTAACTCTATCAGAGGTGTAGTGAGGGAGAAAAACAAAACAAAACAAAACAAAACAAAACAAAAAAGCTCATTTGAGTGCTGTTGTGATGCGAGTGTGTATGGTTCCAGTCGGGGTTATCACAATTGGGCAGGAGTGTAAGTAGGGTGGTACGGTCAGAGAGGGACAGAGGCTGGCTTCAGTATGAGAATGTATCGCAAAGCGCCCAACGGATGGAGAACAGCCTCTCTGCTCAAAGCCTGCCAGTCCAGCCCAAAGACTAGATCTAACACAGCGGCGTTTAGGTGAAACTGTATCGACTGAATGTCAAACACAACAGAGGCTATAAGGAAAGGGCTCTCTCTCTCTCTCTCTCTCTTTCTCTCACACACATACACACACACATACACACACACACACACACACAGCACACTACACATTCCCTACTCTGGGTGTCAGTCAGAAGGTTACACAATGTGACTACATATCTGATCGGAGATATTTAAGGAGATGGACTGAGTGGTTGAATGAACAGACAGGGAGAGAGAGAGAGAGAGAGAGAGAGAGAGAGAGAGAGAGAGAGAGTGGTGCATCTACTGGCTTGTGTTGTGTTGTGTGAGAGAGAGAGAGACATGACATTTAAGTTGTTTCACTATAATAAACCTCAAAGGAAAGCATTTTGAATTTAAATCCCTTTCACAAAGTGGAAAAAACAACAACAACAATAACAAGAAAAAAACAACAAAAAGCAAAGACGGAGAGAAAGCAGCGGCGAAACATTCAAGTCGTGGAATACCTGGAGTCAGCTCATATCCCAGTCTTACTGTAAGCCATAGTCTTTTTCTCTTAACAAATGATAAACTGTAGGAAAATGAACACAGAAAAATGTCTGCGAATCATTACTCTGGAGTCCGGATATCAAAATAAAGAGAACATTTAACAACGAAGGATCAAAACCTTCCAAAATCCAAACAGTGAGGCTGAAGAGAACAAAAGAGTGCAGTAATATCCACCGCACAGCCTGTTCAAACACACACACACACACAGACACACACACACACACACACAGACACACACGCACACAGACACACAGACACACACACACACAAGCAAACATGACAGATTCCGGACATACACTAACCGACACGGTGAAACGTGGCAGAGGCAGTCTGTGTTACGTCTGCAATTAAATACGTCCAAACCTGCTTTGACAACAAACAGAGCCTAACTTCCACATCACGCTATCTTTCTGTCCTGTAGGAAACACTTCTGCTACAAGAAGCTTTGTATGTCCTGGAATCCCATACGTCACATCCAGCGTTGCCGGTTCTGCTTTAGCTCCGTGAGGGTTCCAGAACTAGGAGGAAGATTCCTGCGACCTCCGAGCTCCGTTTTAGATGTGCCTTGCAGTTCTTACAGAAAATGTAATCGTTACGTTCCGGAAAGCCCTATCAATGCCGTCCCCGTCACCTTCAGTTAGAAATGCTGTCCTAACCTCAGTGACAAAAAGACAGAGCAAGGCCTCGGTATGAATTACTCCTTTCAGTCTACATTTGAGATTAGGGGACTTGAACTGAATAGTGCCTTACGCTGGAGGACACTCATTATTTTCTAAGTATCAGAGTTAATATACATATGGATACCCAGTGCCAGTGCCCTTTCACCCCAGTGCTCTCACTAAAGGATCCAGTCACAATGACCAGTAGTGACCTGCAGGGGGAGCTGTTCTTTAACATCTTGTGGGGGGGGGGGGTGTATTTGTGCGAGACAATAAAAACATTAATTTGCCCTGAAATCATTCCTGACGTAAATGTAAAATGGTGCCCATTGGAACCCAGTAATGAAGCATGCGGCATCTTTGCAGCTCCTAATTTGACTAGTTAAATGAGTCCATTACGTGTCTAACAGACAGAGGCAAATCATTTCTGGTCAGTTGAGGCTCACTTACCCGCGTCGCCAGAGTGAGTGAAAAATTCACAAGAAAGAACAACTGGGCCCCTACTTCTCCTCTTTATTTCTCTCTCTCTCTTTCTCTCTCTCTCTGTCTGTCTCTCTATGTCTGCCTTTTTTACAGGCGTCATACTGTTTTAAACTACAGTAAATACACGTGAACACAGGTCAGGAACTGCACAATCAATGGAGAGGGATGTCTGTTTTCTCTTCTACTGTCTTTGGCAATCTCTCTCTCTCTCTCTCTCTCTCTCTCTCTTCTCTGTGCTCTCTGTTCTCTCTCTTTTGTTACCTCTCTCTCACACAGTGTAAGTAGGTGTTGTCGCCGTTCTGTTAATTATACGTCCAGTAAGAATGATCAAAGGATACATTGTGAAATAAATAAATGAATAAATAACAAAATAAATAAAGAAATGAGTAGGCTCCGTGTCAAGGTGTTTTTTTGTGTCTGTCTGTCACAGACAGTACTCTTAATAAGGATTTTTGTAATCATAACCTTGTCAGAGAATTGCATTTTCACTCTCAATGCAAAAAAGGGAAGGGGATGATTAGGAAATGTTGAATTATTGAAGAGACTGCCTGCTGTCTGTCACTGTCACTTAGTGTGTGTGTGTATGTGTGTGTGTTTGTAGAGAGAGAGACGAGGAGATGTCGTCCTAGCAGCCAACGTGCGTGGACATCTGTTTCAAACACAAATCTCTTCAAACCTAACCTCTTGAAAATGAAATTCATTAATTTGTTTGTTTGGGTTACAAGTTATTTTATCAAACACATACACACACACACACACAGACACAGACACACACACACACACACACATACACACACACACACACACACACACACACACACGTCACCCATTTCTAATAATTATCCTAAGAGTGAGGTTATACGCTATGGAGCAGACATGTCTCAACAGGAGCCAAAATTCATTTCTGTGTTCCACTCTAACTTCCCTGGGAACTACACAGACAAATATAGAATTTATTTTCTATTCCAATTTTTTTTTTTTTTTCAAATTCCAAATGCACATACAGACATACTGACACATGCACATGTCTTCACTCGGTATATCAAGGTCTTCTTGCTCTACAGAAATGTATTATCTATGTGTGCATGTAACGTGTGGAGATTTGAATAGAAGGTGAAGTGGTGAGGTGACCACTACA
>NC_044496.1:11068771-11071271 GCF_902362185.1 Chanos chanos | reverse complement strand
AGCTCATCTTTATCTTATTCCCAGCTTCATTTTAGTACCTCAGGTGTCTATTCAATCATTCACCTCCCCACCCCCAGAAAAAGAAAAAAAAAGAAAAAAAGAAAAAATCCCTTTCTCTCTTTCTCTTTCCTCACTGCCTGGTGCTACTGTTATTTAAACATCAATAATCATATGTCTTCTTTAGTACTGACTGTCCTTTTCATATTGATATTTTTTTTTTCATATGAGCATTACATTTTCCCTTTACTCTTTGTCTACTAGTGTCATTTCCAGTATTGCTGTGGGTGATTTAGGAGTACAAACCAGTGGCCCCAGTTTAAATGTCTGGGTGTAAAGACAGACCGACATGAGGTTAGAAATGTTTTTTTTTTTTAATGACTGAAACATATCAGTTGTCAAAGGGTGATTATTTTGACAAGATCATGATGTGCTAACCAAATCAGAGCATTGCAAATCCTTAAAGGAAACTGAATACTCTAATAGGGATGGGTGCTCAGCCCCGCAGATGGGCCGGCGAACTTGCCGAAACATTGGTTGACATCATCGATTGTATAATCACCGTCGTCATCCTCGTCCTCACCTTTTCCCTCATCCTTCTCCTCCTCCTCCTCCTCCTCCTCCTTTTCATCATCTTCATCATCATCAAACTTTAAGCCAACAGATTGTGACTTTCATCCCTTACACTGTCAACTCTTCACTAAACGCTGCCCTTTTTCAAAACCGACAAACAAGCAAACGAACAAACAACAACAGCAACAAAAGAAGAAGAGAAAAAGAAAAGAAAAGTTCTGTCTCTCTTTGTTCCTTTGCTCTCCTCACTTCTGATAAAAGTTGCTGAATGTTGTTTTTCAAATTAATGAGCAGATTTCTCCTTTTGTCAGATGAAGAAGAAGAAGTTGTAGCGAAAAAAGGTAGAGAAAAAAAAACAGAATAAAAAGAAAAACGTGAAATTGACTTATCAGCGGCAAGACCCCCTCCTCCCCCCCTCCCCGCCAAACAGCTCCACGCCACGCCGTTTGCCGCGCTGCCTATTGATTTGGCAAGGCGTGGTACGGAATGCTTGCGTTGATCGGGACGTGGCGGGGGGTCGCTCGGAGGGGCTCTCAGCGAATCGGCTGTCACTCCGGTTGACGAGCGCGTAGCGAAGCAGCTGCTCAGGATGGCTACAGTTTCCCGTTACCGTTCACGGGCCTGTCAACGGCGAGAAGACAGGACTCCTGACGAGGTGTTACCTAATTGTGTTTTAAAAAGCGATGACATCTCGTCTCTCTCTCTCTCTCTTTCTTTCTCTCCCTACCATGATATCGTTCTTAATGCAATTAAACATCATGAATAACAAGATATGCAGGTGTGCAGAAAGGGTTGGAGTTGTTAGGTATTGTTGTATGCATAAACGTGTGTGTGTGTGTGTGTGTGTGTGTGTACATTTAGACTACCTGCAGAGAGCAGGAATTCAAATGAGTAGATAATAAGAACATCAGAGGAGAGCAGGTATTGTCTCAGGGATGACAACAACATTAAAAACACTCAGGTAATTAAAACCCGACTCTGTGTTTTGTCAAAGTGGCCGTCATTGCTAAAACTGAAGTTTTGTCTTGTTTTTCCCTGGATCTTTCTTCACGAAAAATGCAAATAAAGATCTTGGGGGTAAAAAAAAAAGAAAAAAAAAGAGGAAGACATTAACAACAAGAGAAAAATAATCAATCAGATTATTAAAATGAAAAAAAAAAAGTTGCTGTGTTCTCAAGGACATTGAGTTCTCTCGTGTTCTGTTGGAGCTGTCCAGTCAAGAGACAGAAAGAGAGAGAGAGAGAAAAAGAGAGAGAGAGAGAGAGAGAGAGAGAGAGAGAGAGAGAGAGAGAGAGACATAACTTGGATGAGATGCCAAACAGAAGAAGTGAAGGGGAGGGGGGGAAGGGAGACACAGAAATAAACCCGACTCCCATCTGATGACCAGCTTGTCTATAATACTGAATCCACACAACGTGCCAAGACTCAGAGAGAGCATCAGTCCAGATCTGAGGAGATTCTAACTGTTTTCAGGCCAGAGAGGCGGGAAAAAAAAACAAAAAAAAAAAAACAAAGCTAGCACTAGCCATGAAAAATCAACTCTTCATACGTGTGTGTAACCCTTGTAAAAACTGATAAGATGTTCAAGCATAAAAAAAAAAAAAAAAAAAACTGCAGGAAAAAAAAAGAAGAAGAGAAGATGTGCGGCATTCAACTTATCATTTTTTTTTTCCACCCTCCAAAAAAATTACAGGACAGATGATGTGGCCATCTTGAGATCGTTTGTCAACTGTCAGCCTCCGTTGACCTTGCAAAAAAAAAAAAAAAAGAAAAAAAAAAAAAAGAAAAACCTCCAAACAAACGGGGAGCGTGTAGCGGGTGATATAATCTTTTACGGAAGAGGAGGAGGAGAAACGAGAGAGAGAGAGAGAGACAGAGAGGAAAAAAAAAAAAAAAAAGAGAGAGAGCTGTTGTTTTTGGTAATAAAGAG
>NC_044496.1:11056271-11063771 GCF_902362185.1 Chanos chanos | reverse complement strand
TCGCAATGCCTCAGTTTGTAACAATGTTCTTCCATGGTAATCAGTATGGACATTAAAATCAAAACAGTTCTAAGCGTATGGTTTCGAAAACAGCCCACGTATATACATCACACTGCGTGCTTCGGTCGCGTGTGACAGTTTCTCTCTCTCTCTCTTTCTTTCCCTCTCTCTGTCTCTCTACTAGTCTGAAGCTGTGCAGTTGCACACATGCTAACAGACTAACACAACCCACACTATTGTTAATTAGCAACCTGATGAGGGCAGTATTATTGGCAATTACCAGCTTTCATCAGCTTTCTGTCCTGTTTTAAACATGTGTGCCTTTCTTTACCATCAGGGAAAAAGAAGACAATTGTAGGAGGATTAAGAACAACAAAGTGAGAAAGCAGAAGATGCTCGCTCTCTCGCTCTCTCTCTCTCTCTCCCTCCCTCCCTCTCTCTCTGTCTCTCTCTCTCTCTCCCCCCTCCCTTAGCCTCTTTTTCTCTCTCCATCCTTCTTTTTCTCTGTTTTCCTGTAATAGTTTTAGTGGTTGATGAATTAGGAGGCTCTGGTAATTACTATGGTGCAAAGCCAAAGTGCTGAGGCAACAATGTGTGTGTGTGTGTGTGTGTGTGTGTGTGTACACGTGTGTTCTGCATCTCTCTCTCTCTTCAGGTCTACTTGGGCAGAAAGTAAAAGCTGTAATACCCTCTCTGATCCTGTACATCTGTGAGCTCCATCGTGGCTGGCAAAAACGCCATATGTTTTTAATTGTCATAATAACTTTAAAGAACCCGCTCAGACACACACACATGCACACACGCGCACACACACACACACATACATATTTTATTTCCGCTCCCTAAAGCGGCCTGGGCAGAGAGACCAGCCTGTCATCTGACAGACGAACCTTGACCTCAGGCAGCCTAAGGTCGTGACCCAAACAGAAGGAGTCTGTTTAACTTACACTTTTGACAGAGGTAATTGGTCACTGGTGACAAAAACACAGTTTACAAGAACAAAGACAACCAGCCAAGACCCCCTGGCTATGTACCCTCTGTAACACACACACACACACTGTGAAGAAAACTCTCATGTGAACAGGCTTTCAGACTGGCACTTTAAGAAACGACGGCTAATTCCCTGCCTAAAAATACTAGGCATGGTTTAGGTACTGTCAAGCAGTATCTATCTATCTATCTATCTATCTATCTATCTATCTATCTTTCTTTCTTTCTTTCTTTCTTTTGATTTGTAAAGCTGACAGAGCCAATAGGTGTTTATTCTGTAAAAATTTCTGCCCTTCCTGTCCTTTTATTTCTGTCTTTTTTCCCCCTGTTCCTTCTCCTCCGCTCCTGTCTCTGTGTGCCTCTCTCTGTGGTGAGCTTTATTGTGGGGTTTGCACACCTTGAACGGAGCTGTAGTCAACCACACTATCTCAGCCCGTGTAAAATGATAAACCCAAAGGAACATGTGGTGGCATATTCACACTTCTTCTTTTTCCCTCAAAAAAGAGAGAAAAAAAAAGGTAATAGAAAATGATCCTTTATACCTTTCCCAGGCTCTCTCTCTCTCTCTCTCTCTCTCTCTCTCTCTCTCTCTTTCATCAAAGTCAAGTCTTCCTCTCATTACATCTCCTGTTACCATCTTGTCTCTCCAGGACTAACCCTTGCACTGTCTTCCTCTCCCACTCCCTATGCTTCTGCCTCCACCTCTCTCTGTCTTTAGCAGCTCATCTGTCATTCGGCCTGTCTGAAAGAGTGAGTAAGTGAGTGAGCATAGGGTTCACCGTCTTTCCACCAGGGGGTGTCGTGGCCCTATGAACTGGGATGGTAGGTAACCCCCCCCCCCCCCCCCCCCCCCCCCTCCACCCCACAACCCCAAATTTTACACACACACACACACACACACACATAAACATACACACACTTCTTCTTCCTTCACTAAAGTAATATGACATCAAATGTTCCTCAGTATTAGAATAAGTTTTGTTTGCATTGAGCATTGAGTCATGTTGATCTTCCGGTATGAGTTACCTGACATACTTCAAAATAACATTTTTCTTTCGAAAAAGCTCTCCTTTTCTTTTCTTTTCTTTTCTTTTCTTTTCTTTTTTTCCCTTTTCTTTTCTTTTCTCCTTTCTGTCCTTCTCTCTCTCTCTCTCTCTCTCTCTGCCCTCCTGATCATACTGTGCCATAGGAATGTCTTAATTAGGTGGCAAAAGTGGTTGGAGAGTGCCTGTGCTGCTGGTCTTAGCGGTAAACATCTGAAATCTGGATTAGGTCAGAGGATTTCAGACCTCACACACTGGAAAAGTACATCAGGCTCCTGCCAGCAGTGCCCGGGCTTCAGGGACAAGAGCCATGTCACCCCTGTTTAACAAGACCTACCGCCATCACAGGATAGACACACAGCTTAGCAGTCTTTCCCATTTAGACTGAGCCAGGGACAGAGAGAGGGAAAGAAGGAGAGAGAGAGTCGAGTTGGCCATTTTTCATCGCCACTAATGATGCTGGGGCAGGTGAATCAAGATAACCGTTTACCTAGCAATCAACAACAACAACGACAACAACAACAGGGTTGAGGGCACAGTGCTCTGGTAAAAGCTGTGAGAGAGAGTGAGAGAGAGAGAGATGAAGAGCGTATAAAAACAGTGGAGAGATGACTCCTATGATCTCTCCACTCTCTCTTCTTTGAGAGGTGCTTCAGAGTAAATGAGAGTGGTGTTTTCTTTTTTTCTATTTTTTTTTTTTTTTTCTTGTTTGTTTGTTTTCAAAAGGCCCAAAACTGCCCAACGCAATGCTAACACCGCAGTTAGCCACTGCCATCGCTATGCTAAAAAAAAAAAAAAAACATGTACAATTTTGACAAGATAAAAAGAAAAAAAAATACCAGTGTGCTTAAGGATGGTTGTCTAGACGTTGTGAAGACACATTATCTGAATAGTTGTTCTCCGTCACGCATGCGGATAAAAGACGAAGAAGATGAGGAAGAAGAAGAACAAAAAAAAAGAAAAAAAAAGAAAAAAAAAAGAAAAGAAAAAGACAGCAGGGGCGTAGGCTGCTTTGTTCCATAAAGATTCGACACTTCAAGGCTTGGCGACGTATGGATAAAGATATGCGTCTGACAGAGGCAAGTATTGATTAAGCGATAGACTTACACAACGACAGCCTCACACAATAGAACAATGCCATTAAGCAATCCCAACAATATGCGCCTAATCGACTGGAGCACAAACAGGGCCAAACACGCCGAAGATTTCAGCACCAGGTCTGTGGAAGCTTGCCTTTGATTAATACGTCCCTGATATTGTTAACGAACATCATGCCTTTTTTTTTTTTTTTCCCCGAAAGCCGCAGCGTACAAAAAGCCATTCTACATAAGCCTGATAAACTCCAGTGCAAGTACTGTTAGAGGCTTGTTAATGTTGGAACGTATTCAGGTAGGGTGTGAGGTTTTTGTGTGCGTGTGTGTGTGTGTGTGTGTGTGTGTGTGTGTGTGCGCATGTGTGTTTGTGTGAGTGCGAAGGAGAGCTGGTACATATCTTCAGGCCATCTAATGAAGACAGAGCCTTTTTTGAGAGACCATCCACTTCAACAGGCACAAATATTCATGATTTATCTTCTATTTGCGTACAAACTTAATGCAAGGCCACTTGGTGCAATCACATTTTAGCCAGACCTACGGTGGCTTTTAAAAGCTGTAACAGTCCCAAAAGCCAAGGCCTAAATAACTGAGCAGAACAGCTTTTTCTCCTTTCCTTTAGAATCTGCCTCCAATGTCAGAGCTCTAAAGAAAGATGGAGACACCAGTTGGACTTTAAAGTATATCAGTAGTTGTGTTGTAGACATAAGTCAAAGAGAGTGAGTCACTTTTAGTGAGTCTTTTACACTCTCCTCATAAGAATGCATACCAACTGTCTTGTCTGTCTGTTGCATGTGTCTTGGTTCACTTCTTGTCATGTGATGGTGCATAATGCTTTTGTAGACATGATGTGATTTTCTTATGTTAATTAAGTTTACTCCTCTCTATCAGAATTGTCCAGTGGGAACAAACAGGTAAATTCTGGAGGGGATGGAGAAGGAGGAAAATGTTTGTGACTTAGACACACCAGCAGTTCCACCCTGCCTTAAAGGAAATGAGGAAGAAGGATGAGGAAGAGAAAGAACGATGGTTTGGATTTGGTCAAAACCTGTCTTTTTTCTCAGTCTCTCTCTTTCTCTTTCTCTTTCTCTCTTTCTTTCCTGCTCTCTCTCTCTCTCTCTCTCTCTCTCACACACACACACACACACACACACACACACACATACACACACACAAATGCATAGGCGCGTTCACAGACAAAACGTTGGTGAGTGAATGTCAGTGCTTAGACACATGCTCCGCCCTGTCAAAGACACACAGAGAGGAGCGACAGATGAAGTGTGTATCTTGTTATTTTCTTTTTCTTCAATGCTTTAACTGTATGCATTACTCATACATGCTTCTGCTGTCACACTATACACGTCACCAGCAGCAGCAGAGAGCACAAAAAACTGAGAGAGTCACGCTTTTAAAACAGTACAACACACAAAAAAACTTTTGTTCCCGAGACAAAGGCTTATCTATAAAGGTCAGGCATTCTGGGTTCCGTCGGGAGGAGAGTGCGTCACAAGGGCACTTTTGAAACGTCTTTTGATTAAAAGGAGGATATTACAACATGAGACATTCACAACGCAGGACAAAAAAAAAGGGGAAAAAAAAGAAGAAAGAAAACAACTGGCATTCATTTCAGCATCGAAAATGACCCCTTCGGCTTATTAAAAATGCAACAGGTTCCCCCACGACAGACATATTTTCCATAATTGAAAGGTCAAAGCCAGCATTAATTGTTAATGGGGACTGTTTTGATTGTAGAAATTAAAACACTCACTGCTTTCATGCCAACGCTTCCTGAGCGTGTCACCTTCATTCAAACCACAAGCACAACTTATTTCACAAAACGTTTCACTTCTTTCTCTTTTCTTCTTATGAACAAATATTTTACTATCTCTCCTTATTCTTTTTTCATTTGTTTTTGTTTGTTAATGCTAATAAGTAAGATAGTATAGGATTATGGATTTTAGCTCTGTGGTTCCAAACAAATCTTGAATGAGAATTGCAGATAGGCAATTCAGTCTAAGAGTTTGAGTAATGACTCAGTTTCATAAAATATAACTGGCAAACAGTGATTCAAAGGTCAGAACTCAGAATTGGAGCTCATGTACACATGCTTATGGTTTTTCAAATGACCTTATATGACAAGAGCTTTTGAAACATTATTTCTTTTTAGTTCTGACTGCCAATCTGCTTGTCCGTCATTCCTAAATCAACACTAATTAATCCCTGTTTATAAATCTGGCTCAATACAAAGAACAAATGCAAAATACAACTTTTTTTTTAAATAAATATTATTTAACTAATTCAACTGTTAATCTTTAAAAGACCAAAGACAAAAAAAATCTCTTAAGACACACTTACAGTCATGAGACTGCCGCTTGTTAAAACAAGCCGGTTTGGAATAAATGTTATTTTTCCTCTGCTTTAATCTTACATCTACTTGCAGCAAGACTGTTTTGCTTTGAACAAAACTTAAAATATCTGTCTGCTTGTATGACTGTTCATAATAAGCCATTGCATAAAGATTGTAAGAGCAGATGTCAGAGTACAAAATTTCAAAAAATTAGACTCCAATACTAATGAATAATACAGCACAGGAAAGGACAATGAAACACTCTACATATGCATCATACTGGCAGACGTTTTTATTTCGGCGAAATAAATGTTCTAACTGCAGGACATAACGGGCTGATATTTAAGGAGAAAACGACGAGACGAGGTCTGGGAGGCTTCCATACTCACTTACCTTCAACTACTTCAGCCCAACCCCTGGCACTAGAAGTTCAATTCTTACATCTTTACTTTTTATCACTTGAAACTCTGAGAGGGCACTCTGAAACACATGCTAGTCTGGAAGAGCGTTTAGAAACCTTAGCTGGATCATGAAAGCTGACAGATCATTTTTCACTGGGTCATAGATCTTTTGGCTCTTATAAAGTAATGGGCTTTTGGGAGAGACCGTTATGGAAGTTAAGATAGTTAAGCTGTGTGTGTGTGTGTGTGTATGTGTGTGTGTGCCAGAGAAGACACCACTAGCTGCGCTGCAGCTCCAGATCTCCTGAAGACAAGTGTATTCCCAGCTAACACAAGGAAAGGAGGCAGGCAGAGACAAGGCGGCTGGGGTTCAGGCAATATACGCCTGTAATAAAGATTAATCTGTTGCTTCGTGTTGGCCCAATAGACTCTAAACTTGCTTGAAAATAAGGTTGAAATCACTCAAAAGCAAATTGTGCCTTTTTTTCGCAGGAAAGGTTTGGTATTGCTATATTGTAGGCCCATGTGCAAGTTATAGTGCAAAACAACGTAATGGGTGTCTGTTGGTTTATATGAAATGGAGTGTCTGACGTGTGTGTGTGTGTGCATGTGTGTGTGTGTGTGTGTGAGGGTGTTCATGTGTGTGCGTGTCTATGAGCATTCAGCAGATGCAAGTCTTGCATCGAGGGGAACATCTTTTGTCTGTTAACATTTACCCTAACAGCAAATTTGCAAGTGTTAATTTCCCATTGCAAAATGTACTGCATTTTCTAAAGCATTTAAATTTTTTGGTTGTTCTACATCCATGAACAACTATATCAGTGCATTCACTACCAAGAGAACACTGTTTTCAAGTGCTCTCATAATTGCACTTACTCTGGTGAGTGCATTATATATACACTTAAATTGATCAAACTATTCACAATTAATATTTGAAGAGTTCATTTAACACTAGCAGATTTGCTGTCTTCAATGTCTAAGCTGTATGACAATGGTGTTTTTGCTTACTCACCGGTTGAGTCTGCCCTCTTCGTGCCGTTCCCATTCCCCCCTCCATTGGAACTGCTGGCCAGGCCTCCGTTGAAGGCGGTGAGGTTCTCCGAGCTGTAGGCACGAAGCACTGACAGCATGTTCATTTGGTGCTCCAGGTGGGCTTGCTCTGGCTTTAGAAGGCCGGGAGGTCCACTGCTTGGGGAGAGGAGACCAAGGCCAGGCTGCTGTTGCTGTTGCCACTGCTTCTCTAAGGTTGGAGGCTGAGGTGGTGAGCCTCCACGCCCTTGAGGAGCCATGGAGATTTTGGCTCTCTGAGACCCTGTCCCAGTTAAGGGGGATTCAGAATGTCTGGGCATGGCACCACGATCGTTGTCTTCCATTTCCTCAGTTTCCATCTCTTCGTCTCCCTCTTCGGCCTCTTCTTCCTCATCCTCCTCTTCATCCGAACGCATTGTCTGTCGTTTAGCGGTGGCCACAGCAGGGTTGGATGATGAGTCTTCCTGGCTTGCTGCTTCATCCTCCTCGGAATGACCTCCTTGCTCTTCAGACGCCTCCATGTCTCCACAGGAGGCCTTGTCAGAAAGATCATCCGAGGTGACTTGTCCGCCCACGTCGGCGAGCTGTGCTGGTTGCTG
>NC_044496.1:11046271-11048771 GCF_902362185.1 Chanos chanos | reverse complement strand
GGGTATCAAAGCAAAAAAAAAGAAAGAAAAAGAAAGAAAGAAAAGTATCAGCATTTACTGGAATGTTCTACATAAAGATTTCACTTCACCTAGGGAACTTCTTATATATATATATATATATATATATATATATATATATATATATATATATATATTTATTTTTTTTTTTTTTTTAATTTGAGTTTTCGTTCGGGTCTATGAAAACGTTATATGTAGTGATTTCAGCCGTGTGTTACTGACATATACACGCATGCCCGTGTGTGCCAGCGCCTGTGAAGGAAACGTAAGGTGACCTCTCAGTGCTTATCCCTGTTATCCTACCAAGTAAGTAGGGCATTTTCACTGACCAGCGAATCCTAGCCTAAAGCAGTCTGTTAGGCTGGACCTGTCAGATGAGTCAACTCTGTGCCACACGCATTTGATGCTTTCAGATATGGTGTGTAGTTGGTATAATAATAAAGTCCTAATACTTTTCAGCTTAAAGTGCAGAACGAACATCTGGTTTAAAATGATGGAGACAAATTCATCTGTACTTTTTGTTGTTTTTGTTACTGCCAGAGAAAGCAAATGCATAAATACACTGACACACCTGTTTCACACACACACACACACACACACACACACACACACACACACGTACACGCAGACACACTGTCTCACCTGTGTGTATCCTCAGATGGACCTTGAGGTGGTGGGAGGTGCGGAAGGATTTGCCACAGTAGGGACAGTCCTTCATGCCCGAGCCCACACTTCTGTCTCTATGCTGGGCAGCGGGAGGCTGCACTGCCCCTGCTGCTTTTGCCAGGTCATCACCCAGATCTGGAGCAAGGGAAATGGAGAGAGAGAGAGAGAGAGAGAGAGAGAGAGAATTTAGAGTTCAGTTTCACTTCAAAAGCGACTACATGTTGGAACAAAGCATTTCCTTTCCGTCTCTGTCTTTTTTTTTTTTTTTTTTTTCATCTTCCTCCATCTCCGTTCTCTATATCTTTTTGCCACCCAAATCTGCTAACAGCTCACAAAGTCAAACACATCAATAGGTTCACGTGTGTCATCTCTCTCTCTCTCTCCCTCCTTTCCCATCCAGTCTGACAGAACGCTGACAGGTCAGAAGCTTTGGAGGTTTTTTTTTTTCCTTTCAAGATGTCACCCCATCACCACCACCACCACCATCATCACCACCCCTACCCCTACTTCCAGAACATTCCCCATCCTAATGTTTTATCTCTCCTATAATCGTCTTAGAATGGTAGCATATGGTAGACTGTGCTGAAAAAAAAATAATAAAAAATAGAAGAGAAGAACAATGCAACTGAAAATGGAAAGAGCGGTGTCAGCAGTGGTTTGTGCGTTGCCGTGGCGCTGTGGTTTTGACAGGTGATGTCTTCCACAGAGTGGCTGATAAGGTGCTAACAAGAATGTCATCATTCACATGTGAGCTACTGTGATGCCAATACTATATAAATGTGTCAAGAACAACAAGCCCACATTTGCAGACAATTAACAAGAGGGATTTTTCATTATTTCACATATATATAAAGTCCTGAAGATGAAATGGTTTGACTTTGTGAGGTGAATTCACATGTCCAGAAACAAGGCTCTGTCACGATGTTGTCCCGTCCAGGCCACAACAGTTCATATTCACAGATTTACAGCCAGGTCACAAAAGGTCACATCACCACCACCACCCACACCACCACCACCACTAACTGCATCATAACCTGAAGCAACAGAAACACACAGCACCCGTCCTTTCAAATCAGCAAACCAAACCTTTTAAATGAACGTCCATAGACAACTGTGCATTCTTCATGTAACCTGATAGTTTATATGGCCTAGACTATTATTGTTTGAAAGAACTGGAAACACAGGAATCATAGGATCATTCGTGCTGTGTAGTCTAAGATGCATTCTGCCTGCGGTGAGCCAGCATACAGCCATGCACAGTAACCTTTGACCAGCATAAAATATGCCTCGCTAAATTCAGACACACCTTAACACACTGGCAATGTGTTCAGCATGGGAAGACAACTGTTTTGTGGCATATTTGTTCGTGGTGGAAGGATGTCCATCAGACACCTTTGCGAAAGCTGATATGAAATGTGTTCTTTTACAGGCTTTATAGCAAATTATTGGGGACACAGAATGACTCTCTCTCCCTCTGACTCTCTCTCTCTCATACACACACACACACACACACACACACACACACACACACACACACACACACACACACACACAGACACGCACACACATTGAAATACACAGCTACAAATGTAACAGTATGTGGCATTTGACCATTAATCATACAAAGAGTCCAGTGAACATACAACTCAACACCACTCAGATGAGGTTCAAAATATAATATAGTGTAAGGAGTGTGTGTGTGTGTGTGTGTGTGTGTGTGTGTGTGTGTGTGTGTGTGTGTGTGTGTGTGTGTGTGTGTTTGTGTATGAACACGGCAAGCCACTTCAGCAACAATTCAACACAATCAAAAGCTATT
>NC_044496.1:11026271-11041271 GCF_902362185.1 Chanos chanos | reverse complement strand
CTTGCAAAAACCAGCCACGCTGATGCCACTCCTGACCGTGGTTCTCTCTCTCTCTCTCTCTCTCTCTCTCTCTGTCTCTCTCCTCCCACCCTCCCTCGTTTCCCTCCCTCCCTGCGCCAGTGACAGAAGGTGCGCCTCTCCCTCTTTAAAGGCTATGCCTCTGTCGAGCTCGGGGAACAGGAATCGTGCCATAAGTTTCCGCCTGGCACTCACCCATCTTTGTTTTTCTCCTCTCCACTTGTTTTCAGGCTTCAAAGAGCACAGAAAAAAAAAAGAAAAAGAAAATTAAAATAAATAAATATATAAATAGGAAAAAAGGAAGAAAGGCAAGAAGAAAAAAAAAAAAAAGCGAAAGGATGATAAAGAGCCATTGAGGTCTCACTAACTTTATTATTCTGCAGGGTGATCACAGTCGTTTCCAGGGAGAAGGGGAGAGAGAGAGAGAAAGAGAGAGAGAGAGAGAGGGATTGAGAGAGAGAGAGAGAAGGAGTGGGAGGGGGATCTCAGTACGTCCGTGCTGCTGTCCCAGAGCATAAGGAAAGCTCGCCTGCCATGACCGCAAGTCTTCACGGGCATGACTGTGCCCCCCAGGGGTGGGCATTTTTTAAGGATGCCTACTTCAACAGGGGCTGGCTGCTCTTAATCGCACTAAATATTCATCCAACGCCCACTTTTTTGGCAAGGAGCAAGTGTTTATCATTAGTGCAGGCTGAATGGGTAGTGTCTGTGCGAGGGTACCGGACTTTCTATGGATTCACAATGCAGATGGGAGAGAGAGAGAGAGACAGAGAGAAAGAGAGAGAGAGAGGGATAGAGAAGAATAAACAAAGGAGGGGGGAGGGAGAGAGGGAGAAGAGGAAAGATATCCAGATTACCTAGTAGTATTAATAAAAAAACGAGTGTAACCCTTACTGTCATATTACAGTAGCAGTGCAGCTTAGGTAAAATTATTAGATACTAAAACTTAGATACAAAATCCAAACGTCAGAGACACACACACGCGCGCGCAAGGGGGCTTCAATCTTATCACAATCAGCTCTGGGCTAAGCCACTGTGCTACGCCTTTAATGCTCTTTAAAGGGTGAAAAAAACACCCTCGCCTCACATTGATTTCCTATTCATTTTTCCAGCCGACCAAATCAACAAGAAGTACAACAGGCAATCATGAAGCTTACTTACAGAGCCATGCACAAGACACAGAGTCCACCTTCTGCAGCCAAAAGCACCATGTGCAAATAATGTCCGTTACAAACGGCTAATGAGGATTAAAGTAATGTGGCGGTATTTAAACATTTAAAATGAAAGAGAGGAAATAAGAGACAGAGAGCGAGAGAGAGAGAGAGAGAGAGAGAGAGAGAGAGATGATATACCTAAACCAAAGCTTGGTCTACAATAAAAGTGTGAAAATATTCACAAAGCCATGTGGGAATCTTTATTTTTAAGAACACTTGACAAGGTCACGGATACATTATATATATTTTTTTTCTTTATCGCTTCGCTTCTCTCTTACCTTAAAAAGACTTTTTTAACGTGAGGACTACGAGTACTCGTCTGTTATTACAGTCCTGTTGCCAATAAATTGTGAGACCAAGGACGTTACGGTTTTTACTCGAACGTGAACTTGTCCAGCCTCTTGGAAAATGAAATAAGTAGATTTATCATGCCGCCTCAAACCCAGGAGTGGCTCCTGAGTAATCAGCTCCCTCACAGGAGGAAAGTGCAGTTTTAAAAAGACAAGAAAGCAGGCAGAGTGACTTTAAAACTGTCTTTAAAACAGTCTCCTCTCTTCCTAAGTACTAAGCCCTCCAGCTTTGACATCCATCACTTGTAATGTTTGATATCATTTATTCAAACCTTTTATTAACCTCATTATAAATGGCTTGGAAAGTATGCCATGGAGATAAGATTCCTTTTTGATTTAAAACCACCTGGTTAAATGACATCTGTTAAAAAGTTAATTGATAATATATAACATTTTAAAAACTATTTTCTTTAAAGTCTTAACACAACTATAAAACTATTATTGAATCTTAATAAAGCTATAAAGGTATGATTCAAAGATAAAATAGTCCACAAAGGTATTAAACACAAGCCTTAAAGTAACGGTAAATGTACAGTTTTGATCTCGTATCTCCAGTATGAATATCTATCTGTTACTGTGTCTCTGTCCATTCTACTCAAGAGAAAGAAAATGTATCTAGTCCCATGTTTTATTTGTGAAGTAACAGCCACTTTTTAAGGTCGCCCTTTCCCTCTCGCTATCTGCCCAACCACGCCATCGTTTTCCACTCCTCCCACAGCTCCCATAGCTTCCAGTTTACAGTGCGTCAGCCCAAACCCTTGTGCCAGCGAAAGATCGTGCTCCTCTCCTCTCCTCTACTGGAATGTTAATTTGTTATGAAGGTCATTGACAGAGAGTAATAATCACCATTGGGGGATCTAACAATCTGCCATTTCGGAACATTGCACCTCCAATGACTCAACTATTAATAGACTCCCCCCTCTAATATGACTACAACTATTCTAGTGATCTCAGAGTCAAGAGAAAGAGAGAGAGAGAGAGAGAGAGAGAGAGAGAGAGAGAGAGAGAGACAGAAACTATGTCTTTAATTCTCCTCTCTCTTTCTTATCAGCAAAGGGGTATCTGACATTTGAAGCAAATGAATGTGATCTTAAGGCTGAGAGAAAAGTGCTGTGTGACAGGAAATTGGAAATTAAATCATATTCTAACAGACAGAAAGGGGGGGATGAGATGTCTTTCTATCCTTCTCTTCCCCATTTTTTTTCTTTCATCTTTGCCCCTCTTGCTATTTTTTTTTTTTTTTTTCTTTAAGGCAGTGTTTGTACAATACCGCAGACACGTCCACACTTAAGCGTTTCCCTGTGTTCCATTATGTGGATCGGACGACTCGAATATGTTTACAGCTAAACAATAACAGTTTATTTTAAAACTCATTTACTCCGCGGGCCTTGCTGTTGCCGGGGCATTCAAACGTATGTGTCTGTATTTGTTGGCGAACAAAAAAACTGATTGGGGGCTTAAGCTATTTTTATCAGGCTAGCAGCATTTGTTCTTTTTAAGAGATCTGCATTTACTGAACGGCGCGTGCAAGTCAGAATCCTTTATCTACAGAGGCTCAACATCTCCAGACTAATTACAAATTAATCTGAATCAGGAGATCGGCAATAAGAGGCCAATAACTCCTTCCTGCTAACAGCTATCTCTTATATATTTATAAATATCTCCATATAGCCGAGCCTAAGAGAGGCGAGCATGTCATAATTGCCTGTCGTCTACACCCATACGGGCGACATCAAGGCCAGAGATTGTGAATATTAATAATTGATCATTAGCTAGATATGTGTGAGCGAGCCCAAGTTTTTGGCTCTCAAACTTGACTGGCTCCATTACGGTTGCTCCTGGGGCCTTGAGATGTGTTGAGCAGAAGGTCGAACGTGTCATCTCTCTCTCTCTCTCTCTCTCTCTCTATTTCTCTCTCCCCCCTACTTCAGCTGCAAGCTAGGAGGAAAAGCAGGCTAAGCTAGGCAGTTAGCATATTAGCACTACCAACTGTAGGATAAGATTTGAGGTTACATTGAGTTTGCTGAGTTAATATTGAGTTTTGCACATCAGAGCCAACTGTGTGTGTGTGTGTGTGTGTGCACGTGCGTGCGTGTGTGTGAAGTATGACTTAGCTGTGACATCAGCGAATATTTTAGACTAAACAACTATTTTAAGCTACACTAGCCCTCTCTCTTATTGCTCTCCGTACATGTTGTTTTTTTTTCCCCCACCTCGCTGGTGGATGAGTAACAAAACTTAAAAACAATCCATTGATAGGCCAAACTGGAGTGAAAATCTCATGTGTCGTGGAGGTGCTCTTTTAGCTCCTTTTAGCTCTATTAGTCATTGGCAATTACCGTATACTTACTCTGATCCCTGACTGATCAGATTCAACAAACCTGATTCTTTTAGCTTCCAAACCCTTCTAAACACACACATACACACGCGCGTGCACACACACACACACACACACACACCAATTGGGCTTTGGCTTGCTCCCACAGCGGGGAACCTCTGGGCACCTTGACTGCCGTTAACTGTTTGTGGCACGAGCGGAGGAAATGGGTCATTAAATGAAAGGAGCTGGGGCCAACCTCCCAGACTCCCAGAGCTGTTTCCAATCAGATAGCTTCCTTACGCAGCAGCCCCACTCTCACACTACATTAACGTCATTACCAAGCCTTTTTGGCTACCCTCATCGCTGTCCTCTCACCCCACACCCCACCTCACCTCACCCACCCCTGCCAAGGATTCTGACTTACTCAGACTGCATGGTTGTGTGTGTGTGTGTGTTTGTGTGTGTTAAAGGAGAGTTTGATGCTGAGGTAAATACTTCGCATGCTGTCCACACCAAAGTGAAGCACTGAAGCAGAGAGACAGACTTGACATACTCTTCATTCCTCCATCTCTCTGTTTCTTTTTATTTATTTTTTTTCTGTCTCTCTTATTTTGTCTCTCTTTTGCACTCCTGCTCTACCTATCACTCACTCATACAAAGACACACACATACACACACACACACATACAAATATATGCGCTAACACATACACGCCACTCTCTCACTCTGTCAAGATACTTGTGCGGATAGACTTTCTGATGAAGCACTATATTTATACACCTGAAAATAGAATTAAGCCCCTTGCCAATCAAAGCACAAAAATGCAACCAAGAAACACATTATCTGCAGTGCTGTGGAACGAACACGCACACATGCGCGTGCGCGCTCATACACACACACACACACACACACACACACACTTGTTGCCCGCATGTTCCTTTTATTCTGTTTCACTTGCGGGAATAAGATAAATGAACAGTGCACACTTCTACCACCTGTCTCCCTATCCAGACCTCTCTGTGACGATAAGGGATTTCATTAATGCCAGAGCATTTGGGTTGAGGGAGAGATGTCATTGCCTGCCTGTTGTTTTCCTGTCACCAACGCCCTAATTTCTCCCACATTCCTTACTCCTGACTGTTCCCTGATCATTACAGTATATCAACCAACTGAATGATGGAAAAAAAGAACGAGAGAGAGAAAGAGAGAGAATGAGGAATGAGAAAGAGAGAGGGCAAGGTTAAAATATTGACATATTGTAGTCATGTTCAGAACAATACCATAGGAGCTAGCGGAGACAGAAAGGGAAAAAAAAATAGAAACAGAAGAAGAAAGGGGAATAGTGTGGAGGAGAAAAAAAAAACAGACGACCGACAAAGTGTAGTAATAGAATGCCAGTGGAAGTGAAGGATAAGATCAATCTGGAAAGATCACGGCGTTCGGTAATGATGTAAGAGCCAGCACGGATCCCTCTCTAATAGTCCTTGATGGATAACTGTATGAAAAAGATACATAATTTTCTGACTTGCCATTTACACAGCATTGCACCTGAAAGCCGTGTGGAATAACAGACAGTTTAAAATGTCAGCGAACTAACTAAGAAAGAGAGAAGGATCGGCCGGCAGAATCTTAATTAGGGAACCAAGGCTAATGGTCCTGGCAGTTCAAAAAAGAGCAAAAAAAAAAAAAATTTTAAAAAAAGTGAGGTGAGAGAGGAGAGAAGCTGGACTACATTTCCCAGAAACACCTTGGCATAAATGAGCTAAGGTCTATTCCTCTTCATTTGTAGCTCTTTTATTTTTCATCTTGCTTTATTTTCCCCTTAAAAAAAAAAAAAAAAAAACCCTTGTGAAAAGGGCTGACCAGTCACACAGAGAATATATATCTAGCTGCAAAGCCTATGAAGAATCGGCAGCGTTTGGAAAAGCATGTATAGGATTTACCTATCTATCCCCAAGCAGACCTGTGTGTTGAGCTCCAGCCAGCAGCGTATGATTGTGTTAATTAATCTGCCATTGTGAGCAGGGGGAACAGCTGCAGTGGCTCTTGCGACTGCGTTGTCAAAGCAAAACAATGGCGTGTTAAGCTCCCCCCCCCCCTCGCCCAATCTTCCCATTACAAAGCAGCTTCAACACAGGGGCTAAATTCATAAAACCCACAGATCAATTTTTACCAGCACTAATGTCTGACCTTTAAAGGAAAAAAGGGGGTTTTTACATGCTTAATTTCGGCTTGAAATATGGTCAGATATGTGATACCTAGGATTTTTGGGCCAATTCCCTGGGATGTGAAAACAAACAGATTGAGAGAGAGAGAGAGAGAGAGAGAGAGAGAGAGAGAGAGAAGGTGAGAGCTAAAGAGGCCTGATCTCTTAAACAGAGACAAGCAGAAGAGCACCAGGATTCACCAGCTGGTGGCTGGTATTTTAAAACAATACGTCTAACGCGATTAGAAGCCAGCCATCGATCTCTGTTATGTGGATTTAATTTAGCAGGGAAGGGGTGGGGAGGTGGGGGGCGCTCGGAGACAAATTCCGTGACAGATCCGGATGCATCCCGGTGAGGCAAGCGGCGAGCGAGCTCCCGTGAAAAAGGTAAATAGTAAACGTTGGAGAGAAAGAGGAAAGATTGTGGAGTTTAATGAAGACTGAACAGAGAAGCTTGACCCCAAAGCGTAATATCAGTTTAACCCTCCAGTGAATAAGTTACATCTATATACTTCCCCAAGTGCTTTTTTTTTTCATATGTGAGATCAAACCCAAATCATATGATAGATCATACGGAGAAGAAAATAGGACTGTGTCTACCTCACAAATCTCACTAATATAAAATCTGAATATCAAAAGCCCCGTCATTTAAATAAGAAAACAAGAGAGAAACACTTTGAGAGATGGTGAGAGAGCGAGAGAGAGAGAGAGAGAGAGATACAGAGAAAGAGAGAGAGAGAGAGAAGAGAGAGAAGAGAGAGAAAGAGATACAGAGAGAGGGAAATCCTCTGTAATTAAAGCAATGATTTTTCGGTGCTGTTTGTGCTGTTCATTTAGAATTCATTTGGAGAGTCTAGCTCTCTTCATTAGGCGCTCTGTTAAAAGAAGATGAATGGGTGTGATAAATAAAAGTGTGAATATGCTGGGACCAGAGACAGTGCTACGACTGTCCGCTCTATCAACATCTCTGATAGAGGATTTCTCTGGAATCGTTGCTCGGCCACCGTATGCGAACGTAAATACACGTGAGCGTGGACGCGCAACGGCGGGTTAACAGAGGTATAGAGGAACAACAGAACAGAGAGCGGAAGGACGGCGAGTTTCTCCTCTTAATTTTTTGGGGGGTTTTTTTTGGTTCTCAGAGAGGTAGGGAGGCATCCCTGAAAAGAATCATAGCGTTCCCTGGACCTGGATGGCGTCTGCAGCGGGGGACCGTCTGTTTAAGTGAAAACCCCTCCAACAAGCCCACAGACTGTGCACAGCTTTTAAAGGGGAAACACCCCCAACCCAAAATAAACAGAGTGAGAAAAGCAGATCTATCTTCGCCAGTACCATCCTTTTCACCGGCAACAGTTTCAGCTTAATTAAAGTCGCCATTTTAGCAGAAGTGAGCCTTGACAGCAGAAGAGCACTGGATGTGAACACGATCAATGACAAGAATAATACTAAGTACTTTCATATTATGTCTACACGGAGAGGAAAGCTACTCTTACAGATAGCCACTGCAAATGCTTTCATGAATCCAGAGCTGATGAATAGTGCAAGGTGAATGGAGTAGGAACTCTCTCTCTCTCGCTCTCTCTCTCTCTCTCTCTCGTGAGTGTGTGTGCGTGTGTGTGTGTGTGCGTGTGTTGAAGGGACATGTAAACTGAAGGAGTAATTTTTTTTTTTCTTTTCTTTTCTTTTTTTCTGAAGGCTTGCAGATGGAGATTGGTGACATAGTGTGAACACACGTCTCCAAAGTGTCGCTTGCTAGCATATCTCACCTGTCCGACAGACAGGCAGCCTCTCTCTCTCTCTCTCTCTCTTTCTCTCTCCGGCAGCCATCAGCTGTTCCGCTTCCCGCTACATTGGGCATGAGACACAAAAAAAAAAAAAAGAAAGAGAAGAAGCGAAAGCCTGGCTGCTTTACCACACCTCGCTTTTCAACACCGCATTTAGGCAATCGCAAATCTTCTTCTCCAGCAACAATTCATTCTCATAACGTACGGCGAGGGCCGCGCGTTGAGTCGTTTGGAAAGTCTTAATTGTGTGGATGAGGCGTGTTTCGAGATGATAGCTGTCGAAAGATGTTTTGGAATTAGAGGTGATGCTTACTTACGATTTAGGCCTCCAACAACTTTTTTTTTTTTTTTTTTTTTTTCCCTACCGTCGTCTTTTCTGCCCGAGTGCTGAGTGTGGTGGGGTGTAAAAATACACTTTATGGAAATAGATCCTCATTGACACCATGCCATGTACAAACTGCGAGCAGCTTGTGTCTCATGAATGTAATCCAGAAACGTCCTCCAAAACTTTTCCTCTCCAAAGTTCAAGTTGTTCCTTTTTACATCCCCGTTTTTTTTTTTTTTTTCCGACTGTTTTATCACAACGGGAAAATGCCAAATCCTGCGTTCTTCGGGGACCCAAGGAGATACCCATGAAATGGGAGGAAGGGGGCTCAGGGAAAGAAGGGAAGACGGTGAAAAGAGAGACGAAAAAGAGAAAACGAGATTTGACATCCTTCCTGAATCCTCATCCTCTGTGTCTAATAGGAAATACCTGTTTCTGGCGGTCAGAGTGCTTAGACGACAATGTTTACACCTCACCTACGGCTGGAGCCAGGAGAGATGGCATTTTGGGCGATCTTTCCCCACAAGGGGCTCGTGCGGCTCAGTCGAGACTTAGCCTCGCCGAGGGAGGGGGTGCTGAGCCCCCCGAAAAGCTTCTGCTAAACCTGTGTCCTCCCGCGAGAGAGAGAGACAGAGAGAGTGAGAGAAAGAGAGAGAGAGAAGAACTTCTGAAAAGGAGTTGAAGTCTGATGCTTAGCTTACAAGCAGACAGAAGGCTAATGATTTCAGTCAACTCTGATGCACTAAGAGAAGTTTGTATATAAATTAGAGAATTTGGTTTGCCCTAATTAGTTTAGTTGTCAAGTTTTGTTTTTAATTAACAAAGGCCTACATGACTCATTTTCCCTTAAGGTGTCCTTTTATATCAACTCAGCAACAAATGGTTTGGAAATAAAGGTCATTTATTCCTGACTAGAGAGAAAAAAATGGTCATTTTTAAATCCTTTGCATCTAACATACTCCTGTGTTGTCTGTCTGCTTCTCTTCTAATTTAAAAGGTCTGAAAGTTTTAAAATATCTATCGCTGCCTCTAGTTTCATAGTTAGAATGTTCTTCTGGCATATATCAAAAGACTGAGTTACCCCAACATGGGGAGAGAGAGGGAGAGAGAGAGAGAGAGAGAGAGAGAGAGGGAGAGAGAGAGAGAGAGAGAGAGAGAGAGAGAGAGAGAGAGGGAGAGAGTGTCAATGACAGAACTAGAGTGTGACTCTACCACATTTTTCTCACTTAGAAAACCCAGAGAAAAAATCTCCCATAGGAGAGTGATGTGACATTTAAAAAGCTGTGTAGGATTTAACCTAGTCACCTCTAACATGAGTCTCAATATTCCAGAGTCCCTGTTTTACTCGTCCTCTCATCAAAAGAGGGGAAAAAAAGAGAGTCGGTTCTTCTTTAAGGGAGGAGGAAGAATCATTCCGTTCTTCCTCTGAAGGATCAGCGAATCAGGTCAAGACTCTTTAAGATAAGACTCCCCTGTGGTCCAACACAAAAGCTGTTGACTAAAATAAAACGAGAAAGATGTTGAGAGAAATATTCTCAACACCTAGGGCACATATGATTATAAAAGTGAGAGTTTAATTATCTTAAAAGTGTTACATTAACATGTGTAAAGAGAAAACTGCACAGATGTAAGGGTTCCGTGCTGTTCTGAAATTTCTGTTGCGGTGAAGTAAAGCACATTTCGCTATTTTGTAAACAAACTGCGCTAACAGCTCTTTTCACGGGAAACTTAAACTCAAATAACATATGCTCTTTACAAAAACAATAGGTGTTAACCGGCTAAATTGCAATTGTGCTAGATCTTACACAAACAAACACCAGGCTTTGTTACCAAGACAACAGAAACAATGTGATTCCCATGGCACTGTTGATGCTGCCACTTCTCGCTCACAAATGTGTCTCCATTTAAACACACACACTCGCGTGCGCACACACACACACACACAAACAAACACACACACACACACACACACTCATATTCTCGCACTAATGTAAACTAATGAAAAGCAATATCCTGTGGGGTAACCCAAATATTTCCCTATGAACTGTGAGCAACTGAACTTAAAGCTCACCCAGATTTTTTTTTTTTTCATTCTTTCTCTCTCTCTACATTCCAGAGCAGAAGAATGAATTGAACTCCAAACCTAATTAATCCACAAAGGTTTCATGTCTTAATCCCCAAAGTCAAGGGGTTATTGTCCTCACAAATGAGGTCAATGTTTCTCCCAGTGGAAATACAGGAACAGCACTAAAAAAAAAAAAAAAAAAATGAGAGAGAGAGAGAGAGAGAGACAGTGAGAGAGAGAGAGAGGGAGAGAGAGACTATGCAATAGAGGCAGATGAGTGTGGGAGACAGTGTTAGGGGCTACACAAACAGGGTTAGAGGTGTGTAGTACAGAGCCGCGGCTTGTGGTTTTCATGGCCTCTCTCATTCGTTTCAATGAGGTTTTTCCAGAAGCCTCTGATTTTAAGAGCCGAGGGAGGAAGAGACCTGGAGGAGGTCAAAAAGCCCACATGCATCAAAATCACCCTTAAGCAGGATAAGTCAGTTTTGGCAAAAAAAAAAGAAAGAAAGAAAGAAAGAAAGAAAGAAAGAAAAAGATAGTGCCCCTCAACAGGAAGTCTTTCCAGGCACGCCAATAAAACACTCGTTTCCACGGTAATTGTAGCTAAGGCAGATTCTGATTGGCACAAATTTGAAGAGCCTTTGGGTGACATGTTTATGACAGTGATACATGTGTCCGACGTTAAAAGAGAAAACACTAAAATAGAAACATGCTCTCTCAATCGTGAATTCATCAGTGGCCATGCCTGGGGCATGGAGATGGCTTTGGCCCTCAGAACCCTCTGGAAACTCCAGCAGAAATCTGAAGGGACAAATTTGAGAGCAGACCAAGAGTTCAAGACCTCCTCAACATCAAGGACAGCCAATCAGCACTTCACATCAGAGAATACAGCCAATGAACAGGCGAAGGGTGAGTCCTCCAAGCCAGACTGAACAGCTTGGAGAAATCTGCTATCAAATGTACCACAGTGTAACAGCAAGAGAGAGAGGGGGGGATATAGGGAGAGAGAGAGAGAGAGAGAGAGAAATTGAACATACTCAAAAGACCACTGCTCATAGAACAAAGAGTTGCTTCTTCTTCCCACACTGGTGGCACTAGAGTGATAGAGTGAGAGAGAGAGAGAGAGAGAGAGAGAGAGAGCTCCACATGAACCCAACATACAACATTGCCTCGTTAGTGCGAGATCAGTTGTTTATGATTACCCGTAATTATGAGCACTTGAACGAGACCTAAAAAGAAAGAAAGAAAAAAATAAAAAAAAGGAGAGTGAGACTCCAGAAAAAAAGAAGAAATCAAGAAAAGAATAGAAGGGAGGAGGAAAAAAAAACAATGCAAATGTAGCCTTGTTACGGCATTTTCATTTCAAAGTTTTTTTTTTGTTGTTTTTTGGGTTTTTTTTTTTTTCAAGCTGGTGAAATGAAAGAGGTTTACATTGTCATCCCTACTGCGTTTGACACTTTAGTTTAAACTGACAGTGCAAATTAAAATCCGCAAATGGTTTTTATTTTTGACGCACAACGTACGAATCAGCTGTCAAAGTCAGTGTTTGCGGATTTTTATCGGGTGGGTTATTACATTTTCAGAATGTGACAATTAAAAAGCCCTCGATCATTCTGCAACTTTGCCTCAGGCCCTCAGTCTACTGTATGTCGGAACGTAGGATGAGTGAAAGAAAAAACAAAAGGAAAAAAAAAACCCCAATAATTTATTTGCAAAACTGTAGAAGAGGAGACCTGAAACACACTAGTTGACTTTTGCAGATCTCTGATATCGTGCTAGCGACTAAATGAAAACTTCACCGGTCATGTATATTAGATTATTCGGGAAGACGGGTAAAAAAAATAAATAAATAAACAAGTAAGTAAAAGGAAAGGCAAATCTGATATTACAGACAGTGTCACAAGAGTAGCATCACAAACAAACAACTTGTTCTTTTTTTTTTTTTTTTTTTAAATTTTCATAAAGTGGTGAGTCTGCAAGAGGTTAGCTTTGGGTCAGGTCCGGTTCGTTGTATGAATGATCTAAACAAGATAATTACATAAGGCACTTTCTTCAGGGCTACACGCAGACTGCTTCACTACTTTAGCTAGTCAGCTTGCTCTTTGTACCTGCCGACCATAAGCGTGTGAGAAAGCTCTCTCTCTCTCTCTCCCTCTCTCTCTCTCTCTCTCTGCTTGCGGAGGATATCCAGAGGAGAAAAAAAAAAAAAAGATTTAAAGGAGTTCGGAAAAAAGCACAATTGTTTATTGATTTTATAATAGGCTTAGTGCCAGAGAAATAAAGTAGAGGTCAGAACAGGAGAGAGACCCAGCGAGAGGCAATAGTGTGAAAAACATGAGCTTACACGCAGGTAACAAGATGTGTGTCCCAATGTGTGGATGTGGTCAAGCCAGTGTTTTCTCCCTATCAAACAACACTAGCACAATCATTATCCCTTTTCTTTGTTACACAGGAACATAATCGTTTCTGTTAGATACTGAGCACGGCATAGAGACTGAAAAGCAGAGAGAGAGAGAGAGAGCGAGAGAGAGAGAGAGAGAGAGAAATCCTTGAAGAGAGAGAATATGAATCCAAAAAAAAATAATAATAATAATTGAAACAGGTTAGAAATGTTTAATGTTTATGAACCATTGCGTCATGGCATTTTTCAGCTGGATCTTATTTCTGACTTTAAAGCTCACGTCACTGGTGATCCTTTGGAGCGACATTTGGCTACGACGACGGGATAGAAATGAGAGCTGAAGTCTGTCATGTGCTTCCTACACTGCTGATGGTTACATTTATCTGATCAAGGGACTTCCAGAGAATGTAGCATGCAAGGAAAAGAGGGATGGAGAGGAGAGAGGAGACGTCTACAAGTCAGATAGTGAATCGGACGACTTAGAATCAACAGCGACTGGATCAACAAACAAAAGTGTTTCAAAAACAGCAGGTTGGGGACACTCAGGAGCCACGGTGTGTTACACTTCGATAAGACCTGAATGGGCTTCACCACAACACAGACTGTGTGTGTGTGTGTGTGTGTGTGTGTGTATGGTCTGATATATGGATGATAACACTAATTAGCTCATTTTGTTTGGGGCGCAACACTCATTAAAAACCCAGTGGGGCCATTAATGCTAGCGTCCCTCCAAAACGCGGCAACCGTCATATTAATCTCCCTGCCTTCCACTTCTAATGGCCACCGCTTCAGGTTGGGTTCAGTTAAAAGATTTGTGGGTACAGTGTTTTTTTTTTTTTTTCCCCCTCTTCTTTGCTCTCCTCGTGTGTCAGCTCTAGCCCTTTCCTCTGTTACTACAGACAGGCAGTGAAAGGGTGAGAGAGAGAAAGACAGAGAGAGAGAGAGAGAGAGAGAGAGAGAGAGAGAGAGAGAGAGAGAAAGAGAGAGAGAGCGTGAGACAGAGCGCAAGAGAGAGAGAGAGAGAGAGAGAGAGAGAGCGTGAGACAGAACGCGAGAGAGAGAGAGGGAGAGAGAGAGAAAGAGAGAGAGAGAGAGAGAAACGTGCAAATCTTTCTCTCGAACCAATTAAAAAATGTACCTCTTGCTCTAGGCCATGCGTTGTAATGGTGTATGTAAAAAAGAAAAGGGAGGATTCTCCGTGGCTGCGTGTGACAGCGCTGTGAGCTTTATGTGCTAATGTATCTGTAATACTAGCGCTTCAGTGAGCCAGGCCTTGCCATAAGGCATCACTTAGACACAAGCAGCAGAGTCTGGTAGCAAAGGCCTGAGAGGATTACACGAGACCGTGTAGCATCACGCTAACTGAGAGGAACGGGGTGTTGGGCATACACAAGCTCAGTGTGTTGGCTCTTCCAAACATTTTTTTTTTTTTTTAAGCACTGCAACCTGTTCAAGGATTTGGTTACAGCTGCGTGTCCTGAGGGAGTATGGAGGGAGGGTTACACCTTGTGAGCGCAATAAAGAAAGCAAGTCAAACTTTATGAGCGTGTCTCCTTCCTGACAAAATCGCAACGCTCTCCTTTGCCTTTTCGTTAAAAGCTCTACTAAATCCTCCTCTTCTCCGGCGACAGAACGCTGACTGCTCTTCGCTACTCTTGCTCACCTGTCTGGAAAATATAGAGGGGGGGGGGGGGGGGTTCTAGAGTTTTCTATCTGGGAAGTGAATATTAGGGCTCTTGATGAGATATAGGAGTTTGCCATTTGCCCGTGGAGCGGCAAGGCTCCGGCAGAACTAGGGACCATATGGTTGGTGAGAGATATCCTGCCTCCCTTCTCTCTCTCTCTGAGCCTGACAGCTGGATGCCTGCTAACAGGGGACGTGGAGCTTGGCAGCTGCAAGCTGAGAGAATCGCTTTGATGCCACGCTGTGCAACTAATGCAAACTTTCTACAGGTAGGTGAGGGAAAGGAAGAGGCATATAGTGTGTGTGTGTGTGTGTGTGTGTGTGTGTGTATGTGAGAGAGAGAGAGAGAGAGAGAGAGAGAGAGAGAGAGAGGGAGAGAGAGAGAGAGAGAGAGAGAGAGAGAGAGAGAGAAGGTGCAGGGCAGGAAAGAGAGAATGGGGAATAGTGTAAAATGCTTCTGGGAGCACATTAAAACGTACAGCTGGCAAGTACAAAAGTGAGAGCATTCTTTTTTCTTTTTTTTCTTTTTTCCTTTTGAGTCAAAGAAGCTTTCATCATCTCCAAAAGCTTCCTTTTGGATACAATGACGCAGGTATGAGAATGTTTTGTAGGAAGATTTTTTTTTTTTTTTGT
>NC_044496.1:11021271-11023771 GCF_902362185.1 Chanos chanos | reverse complement strand
GTCATTATCTGTCTCATGTCAGTGTCGTGATGTTGACACAAAGGGCTTTTTATGTGGCCTGTCAATGAGGTTAGGAAAGAGGGAGGAAAAGAGAGAGAGAGAGAGAGAAAGAGAAAGGGAGGAGGGGTGAAAGAGAAATAGAGTGAACGTAGGGGGAGAGATACTCATCACTGTACGATGACTGCCCCACCATAACCCCCTCCATCAATCCCTCCATCACACTCTCTGTTCCCCTCCCCGTATCTGGCCAAATCTATTAGAAAAGGTGAACAAAACTGCAGTGTATGTGTCTTTTTCTTCTCTACAGCATTTTAAAGTCTTCACAATGTCCTCAGTTTACACACTCTTTGTGACAATGTTTACGCAAATGTATGAAAGAGAGCGCAGAAAATGAAAAGAAAGGGAGAGAGAGAGAGAGAGAGAGAGAGAGAGAGAGAGAGAGAGAGAATAAGGGTGGGAGGGAAAAGTCAGAGGAGGAAAAAAAAAGGAGGATTCTTCTGTCATGGTATCATATGGCTGGTCGTCCATATTTAATGAGACAAAGGCCAATGCGCTCCCTTGCTCTTTCACACGGGAGGCACCCCAACCAAGCCCAAGTTAACTTGTTCAAACAAAGCGCCCTCCCACCCCGCCATGCCATTTGTATCCGCCACTTCGGAGAGATGAGCGAGAGCCACACTAGAGGGAGAAGTCTCATTCCAGAGGAATTCAGCTCTGACAAAATCAGACAGCTGTCACCAAAAAAAAAAAACCCTTCCCGAGTCTACGTTCCCGTGGGGAGGGGTTGGGGGGTATGGGGGGGGGGGGTCACAAAAAAAGCTCTCCTGAGCCGTTGCGACTTCTCCCAAAGTAAACTTTTCCTTTTGTCGGGTGGTACCCAAAAAAAGAGAGTCGACGTGAAATGCTCAGCGTCTCTCTCTCTCTCTCTCTCTCTCTCTCTCTCTCTGTCTCCGCTTCTTTAACAACAGTTTAATGTATCTGAAAACTTTGCTATGTGACACCAAGTTAGCAGTTCTGATGTCCTACAAGATGTAATCCCACAAATAGCTTAGACTCGCCTGTGGAAAGTTTTTTTCCTCCGACAAATGCAATTAATATCGGGCGATGACTACGGTCTTTCCCAATTAAAGCAATGACACCTTTTTCCAGACAGTTGAAAAAATGTCATATTGATGCCTTTAAAAAAAAAATATATTAAAATTCAAACAGTCTGTTTGGCCCTGGTATGGCAGCCTTCTGTTACTGAAAGATAAATATTATGCTTTAATTATAAAAACATAAAACAGAAATGGAGAGAGTGGTGAAAAAATATTCGGATGTGCCAAGGAGGCTTGTACAGGAGAAAGGTAAGCAATGTTTTGGCAAAGACACAGAATTAAAATCTGGTTGGAATACTGCGTGTCGTTTACTCTCTCTCTCTCTCTCTCTCTCTCTCTCTCTCTCTCTCTCTCCCTCTCTCCCTCTCTCTCTCTCTCTCTGCGTGGTCCATTTGTCTGTGCTATCTCCATAACCAAGCAGAGAATTCTAACACAATCATTAAGACATAAAAGAGATTGATAAATGTTTCATAAAGACTGCCCAGTGATAGCCTCCCAGGAATATGGTGGGCAAGTAGACACGCAACAGCTCTTTCATATACACTTTGGAATACAATTCGAATTTTAAAATATTGTGGAAAAAAGCCATGCTAATTCCCACTACGGGTAATATTTACAAATTGAGTTTAAGAGAGAGGGAGTGAGAGAGAGAGAGAGAGAGAGAGAGAGAGAGAGAGAGAGAGATTAAGAGGGAAATATGTGACGAAAGTGAACATGCAAAAAAAGGAGAAATCAAATGAGCTACTGAGGGGGAAATAAATTGCCCTTTTTATATTGTTCAAACGTGCACAAAAATACTAAGTCTACATTTATGAAGACATGTCAATCAGAAGAGTGCACTGACAATTAGCACACTGAATAGAACTTTTATCATGTAAAGACACCAGAGGCCTGACCTACGGTACTTAAATACAGAGCTTTAATGAATTCGCCTCACACAATGACATCTTTTCACATTTTATGACATGACAAAAAAAAAAGAGAGCGAGAGAAAGAGGGAGAGACTGAGAGAAAGAAATAGAAAGACAACAGATTTATGCAAAACCCCCGAAGAAGAACAAGTAGAAGAAGAGGAAGAAGAAGGAGAAGATGACTACATGTTCCTAAATGGTTAGTTTTAAGAGGGAAAAATGAACTAAAAAGAAAAAAAGGAGGTGAAGAATAAAAGACAAGAAGGAAAAGACAGAGTATGTGATGGAAAGAACTACTAATATAATCCACTGATAATCACATCTTAGAAGAGAGTGAAACAGAAAAATTGTCCTGGCTCTTGTAGAGAAGAGACAGAGAGAAAGGGAGAGAGAGGGAGAGAGAGAGAGAGAGAGAGAGAGAGAGAGAGAGATTGTGAGGGTGAGAGTGGATCTTGGTGATAACCTGTTTATTGGCACTACATAACACAAAAA
>NC_044496.1:10996271-11016271 GCF_902362185.1 Chanos chanos | reverse complement strand
AGAGGATGGAGAAGAGGGATGAGGGCTGTCATCTTGCACACTGCCTGTCTGTGAGTGGCCTCCTCCTGCTCCGCTTTCCTCTGTCACATTGGAGGAACCAGGCGTGGTGGAGCGGCTAATGGACTGAGATTCAGGGTCGCTACCCGAGCCACGCCTCTCATCCAGGCCGTGCTGAAGTCCCTCGTCCATGGCTCGACGGTCTTTGCTGTGGACACGGGAGTGGACCACCATCTGGTGGTAGGTTCTGAAGACCCTTCCGCAGTCAGGGCACTCAGTAGGTTTCTCCTTCAGGCCAGCCAGACTGTACTCGAGGCCCTGACTAAGGCCCATGCCTCCATGATGCGGTAAGAACTCTCTATGTCCATCAAAGGCTCCAGTTTCTTCTTTCATGGGCATCATACCTCCACTGGACTTAAGTCCATGGATGGCCTCATTGTGCTGCTTCTGCTTGGGACCTTCACCAGAGCCCAGAGTAGGGTACTCATGCTTGTCTTTAGCAAAGGGAACCATTGATGCAGCATTGGCTAGCTCCTCATCTTGTCCATGAGCACCATGGTGTTGCTCCTTGGGCATGAATGAGCGGTCCATAGCCATACCACGAGCCATGATCTGCCAAGCTTGGTAACTGTTAAGAGGATCCATCTCTGCCACTTTAGCTGCTGCTTGCAGACGCTCCATGCAGCTGGACTTCAGAGGAGGCACCAAGTTCAAGCATCCCAGGAGCGAACGTTTCTCATTCTCACCCAACCCATGGCTCATGCCAGCCACCGGGCCCAAAAGCTTTCCGAGCATCTCTTTCTCCTTCATGGCAATCCCAGCTTTGGCCAACAACTGGTGCTGCTGCTCAACCAGACCTTGCTTCTCAGGTGTAAGGAAGCCACCCTGCAAACAGGAGATGTAGCGCGAGTACAGGTTAGCGTGGGCTTCCTGGGCCAAACTGCTCATGCTGTTGACTGAAGGTCCATCTTGGTCGGCACCTCCGCTGCCTGGAGGCTTGCTCTTTATGGCTAACTTGTTAAGATGCACCTTCATGTGGTTCTTCAGGAACCAGGGTTCTTTGAAACGGCGACCACATATCTGGCAGCAGTGCTCGAAGGAATCCTTGTGCTTGCGCATGTGGCCTTTGAGGAACCAAGCCTGGCTGAAGATCTGGCCACACACATCGCATCGGAACTCATTGGCTGGTTTTTCACCACCTCCGGCTCCTGCACCTTGTCCCTGGGCAGTCTCGGCGGTTATGTGAGCTTTCTCCACATGGGTGATGAGATCTTCCTCATGCGAGGCGGCAAACTCACACAGGGTACACTTGTACGGCTTGTGCAGAATGCGAATGTGACGTTCGAGCTCCTCACGTTTCTTGAACTTGCCTTTACAGAAGGTACAGCGGAAACCTGAAGGTGGATTGAGTGTTTGCTCGTCTTGCTGGTTGGTACCGGCCGGTTTTGGCGAGGCTGAGGGTTGAGCCGAACTTTCTGAAGCGCCACCTAAAGTGGAGGGTGTGAGAAGACCGCAGGCTGAGCCCGGCTGTTGCTGCTGCTGGCTGTGGCTTTGAAGGCCAAGGTGTGGCTGGTGTGGAAGTGGTTGTGAAGGTTGCAGGAGGCTGTTTCTCATTTGCTTGTCGCGTAAAATGGCACGCTCCTCCAGCTCATGCAAGAGCCGGTTCTCTTCACGTACACGCCCACGTCCCTTGCCTAGGTTTCCCAGCTTGTGGGTACGCAGGTGGATCTTCAAGTTGCCCTTCTGAGCTGCCCGATGATCACAGTAGGGGCACTTGAAGGGCTTTTCGCCAGTGTGGGTGCGCATGTGCAAGGAGAGGATGCTGTTGAAGCGGAAACGCTTGCCACATAGCGGGCATGGGTACTTGCGGTTCTTGCGAGCATCATCTTCAATGTCGTTCATTTGGGACATGATGCCCAGGTTTTGACCATTGAGGAACTGCTGCAGGTCTACACGCCCATTCAGGCCACTCAAAGTGCCAGCTTCCATATCACGGTTAAGCTGGTTGGCAAGCAGGGCCATCTGACTGCTGATTGGCTGACTAGCCAAAACAGCATGGGTCTTTTCGTCCAGTGGGGTGGCAGCCTTCTCCTCTGGGATCTGCTGTCGGCTCTGTAAGTCGGGAAAGGCGTGGCCCAGCTGAGCAGTTAGCTGGTGTAGCTTCTGACTGATTGGGTAACGACCATTGAGTACGGCACTGCTGAGATGAGTGTCAGCGTCCGGAACTGCTGAGGACACACCAAGGCACAAACTAGAGTCCTCCATCCTGTGTGAAGAACAGAGAAATAGTAAAATCGTCAATTGTATAATCAACTTAAAGCCACTCGCTGAGAGCCTTTAGGTACTTTTGTAGCAGTCACCTAGTTCCAGTACTAATCGCCTCTGTTCACAGTGGATAGGAAACTGTTGAGGATGAACACAACAATGGCATGTAAAATGATATAAGAAACAAAAAACGTACTGCAACATGTATGGACAACTAAAGGGTAACTGTCCTATTGGGGCAATTAAAGGGTAACTGTCTTATAACTGTAAAAGTTTAAGAGTGAATTTTGGAGATTCTAAAATTTTGATTCTCAGAAAATCCCTCAGAAAATCCCATCTGAAAAATTGTTTGCTACATAACATAGCACATGTTAAACATATTTAAGGACTAGATTTACCAAGGCTTCAAATCAAGCAAAAAAAAATACCTTCATCAATATGAATAGTTAGGCAATAGTCCACAAGGTGAAAATCTCTAATGCAAAAGAACTTATTAGATGTGGTTCTTAGTAACTAATTACATGTGTAAATGAAAACTGAAATCACTCAAAGCAATTCAGTCATCCCAACTGCCGTGGAAAATTCCAAATCACATTCAACACAGCCTGCGTGTATGTGTGTGTGTGTGTGTGTGTGTGTGTGTGTGTATGTGTGTTTGTGAGAGAGAGAGAGAGAGAGAGAGAGAGAGAAAGAGAGAGAGAGAAATGGGGTGAAACAGTTAAAGATGATGATGACTGCACTTCAGTGACAAGTGTGAAGAAAAAAAAGTGAGTTTTTCCTCCCTCTGATTTATGAAGTACTACATGTACTCTCACACTTGTGGGGGGAAAAGCTGTAACTCTCAGAACTTTCTCTCAAACACTAACACAATTTTGGAGGCAATAATTACCCAGTAAACACGGCAAGCCGCCGCATAATTAAGCTACTTGGGCCCATCCTATCAGAATCCCTCCAATTACACGCCTTAATGAAACGGAGCAATGGTATTGTCATGAAGCCGCCGCAATACTACAATTATGATATTAACAATAGCACTTAAAACCAAGGGGTTACTCCAGTAAACACACACTCTTATCTCGCTGCAGCGACACTTGTCTTGGCGTAATTTTCCATTAAGAGGCGCATTACGTTTGATGCGAATCACTTTGCTCTCGTCTTCCATTTTTTTTTTCCCTTCTCCCTCCCCTCTCTAGCTCTTGTATGGCTTCCGACAAGGAGAAAACAACAGTTGGCGTTATTGAAAGGGTTCCCAATGTATCAGAGGCTTCCCAGTCATTTTAAATGGCCAGTGAGAGGCCCAATGCACCTCTCCAGCTGAAAGGAATACACAAGCAAAAGCCTGTTGTCATCTGGTGAAGCGATGTGTGCTTATTTCTGATGCTACGCACTGTCTTTAGCAGGATAATGGTGTTGCTGTGTTCCCCTGCGACTGACAGGGTCAAGTTTCAAAAACAATAACGTCAGTTTTTGCTTTGGTCAACAAAATATTGTATAATATCTCATTAAGCTGATTAGCATGCTGCCTAGTAACAGTGGCTGTGTGCACCAACACATGATTATAATCATAAAAAAATGCTTTCAGGGTTAGCTGCTAAGCGTTAACATGGGGTGAGTTCATTTTCGGAAAAGGAGGGGTAACACTGACCAACGGCTTAAGTATCTGCACTCTGTTACGGGAAAAAATAGCACCTTTTTCTGTGGTGTTTTTAATGTATTTCTCTCACACCTAATACATACTTTATCTGCCTCCCCCCTGGCCCTTCGCACACACACACGCACACACACACACACACACACACATTACCAAGCACTAACCTACTCTATTGCCTAAGGGAAGGAGAGGTGTGTAGGGGTCAGTGAAAGCACACCTTCTGGTCATTAATAAATCCTTTAACTGATTCAGACTGACCCAGTTTAACCCATGGGAGAGACTCTACCTAATGACTCAGCATCTACAGGCTCTGCTCTGCTGACACACTGCATACCTGTCTCATCCACAGGAGGAACATGACAGCACTTCAAAGTGACACCACCTGCAGTACACATGCTCATTACACCTAACTCAAATACCATACCCTGAACAACAGCACCCGGATAAAATATACACTGTTTGATTATTCTAGTTTAGTATTATCAGAACTGCAATTTTGCCCCCCCCCCCCCCCCCCCCCCCGCTACTAGCCACCCCCTTGCTAATACTCTAGGCCAACTCTATAAGAATGGACTATGCTTTTTGTGGGGATAGGCCAAAGAGCCGACACACGCGCGCACACAAAACTAAACACACACATATATACACACATATTTACAAAAAAATAAGAAAGCATTGTATAAAGATGTCCACACAGAGTGAGTGGGAAGAGTTAGGCAGTGGGCTGGGGAACGCATAGTTGCTGACGCGTTCTCTTTAAGGCGTTTTAATAAGGGCTGTCTGTTCTTCAGCTATTTTGCTCGGCCTACGCTGTCTTGCCCGTACTCTCTTATCTCTCAAACATGAATAAAAACACTGTGGCCACTTCCAGTCGCCGCTAAACGCGCTGTGGGCCGAAGCTGAATGCCATCGCGCTTTTTGTTGCTCGACTTCAGCTCCCAGGAATTTAAGAAAAAAAAAAAAAGTCCTCACTGCTCGGTTTTTCGAACAATGCTCCGTAGGTGTGTTACGCCAATAATGACCGTTATGTGTCTCACATGCATACGCATGAGTCCTGAACATTTACACAGACAAGCACTTCTGAGTCACTTTGATATTGAGGGAAAAAAAAATAATAAATAAATCAATAAATACATAAATAAAAATTCAAGTCGGTAAATAAAACCGAGACCGATATGAATTTTTATAAATCTACAGACATTTGGTTAAGCCAGGTGAGCAACATGCAGTCATAATGTATCTGTGCTTTTTAATACAGGAAAACTGAGTGATGTTTTAAAACTCAGACTATTTTGGTGTTCTATGTTGGTGTTTGTAAAAGAAGTGAAGGGTGAAGACATACTTTTACGGGGGGGAAAATGCAGCTCCTGCATATAAGCATTCTGAATGGTGGTGGTTCTTTCAATAGAAATGTATGATTTAAGCAAAGGCTGATGAACTGTTGCTCATTTGGTGAGATAGCAGCTTGCCCTTTTCTTCAATTTGATTTTCTGTTTTATCTTTACCATATAACAAAGGCAGATAGACAAAGGAACCATGTGAAATGAACTGACGAATCCAGTTTGTTTTTGAACGTACCCATTCTGACGAGTCTATGCAAATGAAGGGCATTAATATGCTTTCCTAGCTCCCAAGTCATTTCATTTCTCTTTTTTTCTGATTAAAAAGGACATTTCATATGGTTAAAGATGTGACACACACACACACACACACACACACACACATTCTGCAGAAGCAGACAAACGAAGCATGCTCAGAACACAGACACACACACACACACACACCCACACACAAACAGACAAACAGACAAACATACACACATGCTGTTCCCACACACAAAACACACACACAAACATACACACTTATACACACATTGCTTTCTGCAACTATTTAAAAGGTCATCTATTCCCTAAATAAAACACAAAAAAACAGTGACACAGGGAATTCTTGATGAGAGCCATCTCTATAGTGTAGTTATCTGTAAAATGCATATTTTCCACAGTATAATCAGGGCAAGCTGTGTGCTAAGGGTCTTATCTCTATAAAGACAAAGCAATTAAAATCCAAATACTTTTGACTTTAAATTCTGCCATGCTGTCATGCTTAATGCAAATCTGATAAACAGCCCAGACCAAATATGAACTATACAAAATGCAGAACTGCAAACTGTCAAGGACAAAAAAAAAAAAAAAAAAAAGAAAAAAAAAGAAACTGAAAAACATTTTACTATTTCTCCATTACATTCATCCATCCATCCATCTATCCATTCATTCACTCTTTCATCTTTTCATTCATTCATTTGCTCACTGACACAGTTGCACTTCTCCTTGTGAGTTTAACTGTTCTCGTAGAAGTAAATTAGTCTGACCTGTGGGATGTGAAACCTGATTGACGTTTGCTAGATTCAAACTCTCCATTTTACAGATCTCTCCGCGTGTTTATAGCTGTATAAGCAAACGCCTGTTCCCTGTGTCACTAACAATGCAAGCTGTTTGTTATCTGCCTATCTGTATAGGAAACCTTGCAAGCTTCTGCTGCTGTCGGCCGTCTTCTTCAGCGAGCAGAACCGATGGCTCACCTATTTGGATCCGCGCCATTGGGTCACGGCCTCACGATGTACTCCTGTCAGCAGACACACACGTCACGTCTTCCTTGGGACCCCTGATTCCCTGCTTATAGGTGTGCATGTGTATTTGTGTGTGTGTGTGTGTTTATGTGTATGCATGCCACACTAGAACAAGTCACACCCACACTCTTTCTCTGTCTCTCTCTCTCTCTCTCTCTCTTTCTCTCTCTCTCTCTGTCTGTCTCTCTGCGGTCTGATACTACCTGTCATACATAGTGTAAGAGCAACACGCTCTAATTAATGCTAGCACCATCACAAAGCCTCTGAGAAAGCCACCGAGACTTCCTCTAGCACTTTCTCACAGCAGAGGCAGTGGCATGCTTCTATACAGTCTGTGGTTAATATTCACCTCTTTTTCAAGCTACTCAGCAAACAACCGGATTTATTTCTTATCTTCTTTTTTTTTCTCTCTCTCTCTCTAGCTTTTCTCTACCCTATTTTTTTTTTTTCTGCAAATTGCAACTGCAACTGACACCTCAATTAGAATTTATAACCTGAGGTCGCTCATGTTCACATTGTTTCAATATGAAAGTATAGGAGAGTCGTGTGTATTATATTTATGTAGCATTTATGCTTCAATTTTCATGCGTGTGTAACCCCACCGCATACATAAGAGCGAGGCGGAAATATGTAAACAAAGAAATACGCAAATGAGCCCTTTATCTTAACGTTAACCCTTTAAGGGATGGATCTTTATACATAGCACACATCACATTAAGGTTATGCACAAACAGGCAAACACTGAGAGTTTAGAGGCCTTGTAGGTCATTTGAATGACTTGCCATATTAAGAGAACACAAGTTGGTGTATGATTCCAGATTTGGTTAACTGCATACAGCATACATATAGAGTCTATTCTACTCAAGCCATGAGGAAATGTCTTAAATGAAGCCTTTGAAACTGATGTAAAGAGGGCTAAGTGTACATCAAGGTGAATGTTTCTTATTTCAGACAGATATGGTGATATAAAAATATTACATTATGATCAAGCTGAGGTGTCTGCAGCCATGTACACGCATGTCCTTGAGCTAATTCTCCTGCAGATTCCTACAAATCAACAGGGTGAGTGAGGCCAAGGCTCCATAAAACACACACACGCACACACACACACACACTCACACACACACACACACACAGACACACACACACTATCTGACTCAGCCTTGAACAAGCTCAGTAAAAAAAAAGCCTTTAAAAGTACGGCCTACCTCAAAGATGACATAAATTACACCTATCTCCTAAACGCACCAGATTATACTGCATGTCGGAGACCTAAATCAGGCCCTTGTCTGAAGACTCTCATCTGAACACCCAGGTTTTAGCCTCTATTTACTGTCCTTTCCACTCAGAGTTTGTCTTTACTCTGTTTTGGTCCAATTTTGTTTCTTGAGTCAAGTTCAGACGTCTTGCCGAAGTCCATTGCTCAAAACACTTTGATCAAATTCCAAAAAAAAAAAAAAAGTAGGAAAGCAAAACAGATAGATAGATTGAAAAGCCATTAGTTACGCTTTTTTTTTTCCAGCACTTTGTTATCGACAAGAATTCTTTGACTAATTAGTATGCAATACCTCATTAATTTACAACCAAGGAGGTCATCATTATTAATACATCAATAATTATTTACCAAGAGTACAAAAATTCAGTCTTATTTCCACCCAATCGTTAACAGCTCAGACAAAAATACAACAAAAAAAAAGCCATGCCATTACAAAATGGCTCCCACATGTTACATATTTAATGAGTGGAAATAGTCATGCATGCTATGTATTTATGAAATACTGGGTGACTGACTCATGAGCGGAATGTGGCATTAATCCATTACGTGTGCGTGTGTGTGTGTATGTATGTGTGCATGTGCGTGCGTATATGTATGTGCGTACATCAGTGGCAGAGGTCTGCTATGGCTCTCTCTCTCTCTCTCTCTCTCTTGCTTTCTTTCTCTCCTGTTTAGTCTGTTGCAGGTGGTCTTCAGAATGCTTCTAATTAATCCAATAAAACGCCGTTTGTTTCTCTTCCTCCTCCATGCTCTTTGACTGAGTTGGATTATTAGTGTTTGTAATGAGGCATTAAGAGAAGGTTCCCAGCACCAAAGAACCAAAAAAACTGAATCAGACAGAGAGAAAGAGAGAGGGAAAGAGAGAGAGAGAGAGAGAGAGAGAGAGAGAGAGAGAGAGAGAGAGAGAGAGAGAGAGAACACTTCGAAACACTCAACCCGCCCCCATCTTCAGAGCTCAGAGCTTGTTGCCTTGTTGATTGTTAAACAGAAAACCGAGAAAGTGTATATGACCTAATTATACCCACGTTATGTGCGCAGACTACATCACATTTGCAGTGTCAGTCACTAAAACAGTCTTGAATACCAGTTGGCTCTCTTCTCTCTCTCTCTCTCTCTCTCTCTCTCTCTCTCTCTCTCTCGTACACAATATGTCATTGAGGGAGTCTTAAGAGAACTTTTCAACAGGTGGTTCGACTTTCAGCTCATCTCCTCAGATCAGTATGAGCGTTAGAGAGGAAGAAAGGACAGTGGCAGAGCGGAGAAAAATGCTGCTCTTTTCATCCCTGTCCCTGACAGACTTGTTGGGATGCCAAGGGAAGGAAGATCAATGAGAGACCAGAGAATTCCCACAGATCATTGTCCGCGACCGCCGCTTCATCGTCATCATCATCATCCGCTCCAAAAATCTCAAAGCCTCCCTTTATGCTAACTGTTTACAGCATTATCCTGGCCACCAGCAGATGGACTCTGTGTGTGTGTGTGTGTGTGTGTGTCTGTGTGTGTGTGTGTGTGTGTGTATGTGTGTGCGAGTGTGTATGTGTGTGTTCGTGTGCGCGCATGTGTGTGTGTGTGCGTGCGCGCGCGGAATGAATCCTGCCAGTAGATTTGATGCCACATAGTGAGGAGAAGATGAATAACTCTGTGTATTAGTTAAGCAGTCAGCGGGCAGGAGAGCAGAGCTAGTGGGGGATTCTGGGTTACAAGGCAGAAAAGAATAGGTTACAGAGCAGCTTTTGAGGCTGTTAAAGAAACACACAACGCTCATGTTCAAAGGCGAAAGCGTGGCGAGACTGTCAGACAAATGTCACAGAACAAAAACCTGAACCACAGCAAAAGCTTAAGGGGAAATTTTCCTCCTTTAGACATATAGGCCCATTACAACATCTACCTCCACGTGATGATATAATGACTACAATGTTCCTATCTTTTTTTTTTTCAGTTAAGAAATATGTACTCATTTCTACTTAATGAAACCCAGTAAGTATATCGAAGCCTTACTTTCATAGACTGATCAAGCAAAAAGCAAAAATAGCTCAACATATTGTGAAAAAGATCTTTCTTTCTTTCTTTCTTTCTTTCTTTCTTTACATCTGCAGTCCTGAGGGTCCATAAATATATAATTGGTCTAAGTGGCCTAAATGTGAAAAAGGTGAACTTTCCATAAGGGTAAAAAAAACAAACAGTTTCATGTCAAATGGTAAATCTTTCGATGTTCATTATTACTGTGTGTCATCTGGGTTACTAGAACTGGCCATGCTCTAATCTCTGTGTCAGAATAGACTCTATCTTAGCTCAACCAGACCACAGTCAAATCCCCACTCACGCATGGTTACCCCAAAGCACGGAGTGGCCAGCAAAACACAATGACCACTGTGTAACTGTCCACATACAAGGTCTTAATCAGGATCTTACATCATCTCTCTGGCCACAAACAGACCATGGGCCACACTGAACATAGCCAGGGATAGAACTGTTAGTCACCGACAGAGAGAGAGAGAGAGAGAGAGAGAGAGAGAGAGAGAGAATTAAAAAAAGAAAGAAAAAAACCTTGATTCAAGCTGTCATTTTTATTAAGCTATGCCACTGTTCTTCAGTTGGACAGAGAGAGGAGAGGAGAGGAGAGGAAATATTTGCATTTTTCTTAGTGATGTGTAAAGAAGGTTTTTAACCAAAAAAAAAAGTAAGTGAGAGAGAGAGAGAGAGTTGAGCCAAAAGAGCGCGCTCAAACAAACACCACAGGACAATCTGTTCTCTTTCAGGTTACGGCAAAACAAAGCGTGCTTTCAGAAACTTCAAAATGTCAATATAACCTTAAAATAAGCGAATATCAGAAATAATTGCTGTTTTCCTTTCACTCATGCTGCTTCCATTTGAACAAATGGCTGCATAATGACTCCAACAAGGGGCGTTGTTTTGACAGGTGCTGAAATCGACACGGGAGGAGCCGGAGACATGCTTTAATTTGGTTAGAGAATCTTTTAATTGTGGAACGGCTAATTAAAATAAAAAAGACGGGGCATAAAAAGACTTCTAAAGGCTCTTGACTATTTACCATTGCTTGTGTGTATACATTTGGCTCCAAATTGTGCCTTCAAACTACTAGATGCATGTAAAACTAAGAGAGAAAGAGAGAGAGAGATAGAGAGATAGGCAGCAAGAGCAGCTGAGAGAGATGGAAAGAGAGAGAGAAGAAGAGACAGAGAGATAGAAACAGAGAGAGAGAGAGAGAGAGAGAGAGAGAGAGAGAAATCTGGTGCTACTTCAACACACTTACCAACTCCTCACAACTGAAGTCTTTGGAGTTTTTACAAAACAAATGTATGGCTAATTAGAACTACTCATTACAGAAGGCAAGTCAAGTAATTATTTTACATGATGCTGCTGCTAATTGAATGATTCTTCAATGTCTTTTGAAAATATCATCTTTCTTGTTAATTTCTCCCTCTCTCTTCCTCCCATTTTTTTTTTTTCATTTTTGTTCTCCCTAGAAAAAGAAGCGAAGACAAAGCCCAAAGCCCTAAACAGGTAGAAAAAGGTTCCATATGCTCTTGAATGAAAAAGCACTTCTGTCTTGGCAAAATGGGTCTTTTTAAATATTGAACTGCTGCATGTCTTTTTAATATGAGTGGTGTTAAATCTCCTTTAGCCTGTCACTTTGATAAACTCCCGGGCTAATCTGAGAGAAAGTTTCACTTTGGAGAGAAGCTCTCTGTCATACTAGTTACACAACTGTTCTGAGTATGTCCAAAAGTGTGTGTTTTTTTTTTTTTCCTTTTTTCTTTTAAAGGCTGCCTTTGTACATCCTGTTTAAGAAAACCACTAATCTTATCAAAGCCATCAGGAAGTCAGACTTGACTGGAAATGCTTTGCATTCGTTACAATATCTTTTTTTTTTTTTTCCCTCCACGTCTTCTCTAGTGCTATTGTTTGCAGCTGTATGTGACTCGATGTCTAAATCAAATGGCTCCTCTGACAGTTTCACATTTAGTCACGAGAGCCTTCTGTGTCAGCCACCGAGAGAAGGTGAGGGTAGACGCTTGGAGTTGGTTGGGAGAGATTTGAGAGAGAGAGAGAGAGAGAGAGACAGAGAGAAAAAAAGAAGTGGCATCTTTATTAAAAACAGGGTGTTGCATTATGCACTAATTGTACACAAAGGAAGTGTGTATGGAAGGGTTGGACCCCTGGGAGAGGGTGGAGGACCTCAGAGAGACCAGGGTACGTGTTTATTTATCGTCCTTTATCGGACATGGTGTGGTCATTCTGCTCTCAACAGGATCAGAGAAAGAGAGAGAGAGAGAGAGAGAGAGAGAGGCATGTTATGCAGGAACTGTTTGCTGAGATGCCAACGCATTGCTGACACACGGCTGTGATTAGAGGACTATGAGAGAGTTGGTCAAACCTCAAAGGCGCTTCTTAAAAAAAAAAAGAAAAAAAAAGAAAGAAAGAGAGAAAAAACGGGTCTCTGTCTGAGCTCCAACACAGAAACCTTGCATCTATGTCTCTGCGAAAACGGTAAAACAAACAAACAAACAAAGACAATTTACAAAATTAACAAAATTACTTTTAGTATTTCAAGTGTTTCAGAGCGATATTTATTGGTCGATTAATATGACAACTATGTCACTTTAAAGAGGTGAATTTCTACATGGGAAGGGCACTGCTCTGAGGCTGTTTAATTGAGAAAACCGTTTTCTCTGATCTACAACAAAAGGAAGCCCTTGGCTCAGGTCCTGTTTTCTGAGAATACAGGCTTGAAAACTTGAATTGGATGAAATTGCGCAACAGTTTCATGTTGGGTCGGATCAAACAGCACAGAGGACCTAGTCTGAGTCAGTTTCCACCTCTCTACTCTATAAACCTAATGCGTAGAGTCAGAGAGACAGGGAGACAGAGAGGTAGAGAGTTTGATGGACAGCAAAAAATTCCTGTTGCCTGCTCACTCAGTCCTGTGTCTATCCCTCTCTTTCTTTCTGGCCTGTGTGTACGTGTATGTGTGTGTGTGTGTGTGTGTGTGTTTTATCATTTCTGTTTGCCCTCTTTGACCTTGAACATGATAAGGCCGTCATCATCTTTCAGAGACAGTAGCTTCGGCAGCTGTCAACGGAGCAAAAAGAGAGACACAGAGGCAGAGGGAGGGAGGGAGAGAGAAAGAGAGAGATGTGGACAGGGAAAGACAGACGGGAAGAAAAGATAAGTTCATAAAGCCAAGGATGTTTTAATGAAAAATGACCTCTCTGTATTACATTTGCAGAAGGATCCCCAGGAGAACTGGAAGCTAAGCAGTGACCAAAAAGCATGTTTCCTCTCATTCAAGCACACACATGTTCAGAGATTATACAGATTTATTCCCTCATCACTGTGAGTGTGTGTGTGTGTGTGTGTGTGTGTGTGTGTGTGTGTTTGCATGTAACATTTGGTCTACCATGTTAACACATTTTATGAGTTACCATAGTGACCATTCACATGTGTGTTTTTCTAATGCGAGATTAGCAGGAGCATCGTTGCTGAGGTCATGACCTCTGTGTGTTTGTGCATGTGTTTGAGTGTGTGTGTGTGTGCGTGTGTGTGTTTCCTCTGCTATAACTATGCAACAGCTGTGAGAGAAGTGGAAGAAGGATTTTACGAGATATTTACACTGTGCATACCATTTACATGTAAATATTATTAACAGAAATATGCGATACATATTTTTTTGTTTTTAAGATGAAGATCCAAAATGAATAGCCATCAGTATGATGTCTTTCTGTGTGAAGGTAAAGGTTCCTGGAGAAGATGACACTGAGGTTTTACTGAGTGTGTGTGTGTGTGTGTGTGTGTGACTCTGTGGAGGGAACTGGACTGGAGGACAGGACGTAGTGCCAGGCTGTGCCATGCTGTGCCCGCGGTGTGAGGGGGTGATTGTTTCTCGTGGTTTGATGACACACAGCTTTAAAGGACTGGGACCTACAGCTGCCCAGTCCAGCCCTGTCTGAGGCTCCACAGTGCAATCTGTGGCATCTTAACCTTGTGCTTAACACATGCTCACACACACACACGCACACACACACACACACACACACACACACGTACTTGTGTGTGCATGTGTGCGTACCCCCAGGAGGCTGACACTACCTCCCTGCCAGCATCACCCTCGTAGGTAGAGAGGTTTAATCTGTCTAACCCTCCGCCATTTCACAAGACCCTGACTCCTGTTTGCACGCATCCCCCCTCCCCTCTCTTTCCTCCATCTCTTCTTCCCTCCCTCTCTTTCTCTCCCTCTCCCTCCCCTCTCCATATTTTCTCTCCTGCATCTGATTAAGTTAACAATGTGGCGTTATTTGCATGCTGATTTGGCGAGGTCCCTTCTCTCTCTCTCTCTCTCTCTCTCCCTCTTACTCACTCACTCCTGCTCTCAAACACAGGGTTGAATCACAGTAATGTGATCCAGCACAGCAACCAGCCAGCCGATGCAATCTTGCCCCCACCCTACCCTCCCCGCCCCCCCTTTTCCACCCCCATCCCTCCATTCCCTCCTCCTCAAAGCCAGGTGTGTGCTATCCACATCCCTCTTCATTCCTTCTCGCTAATATTTCACTCTCCTTTTTTTTTTTCTCTCTCTCTTTTTTTTTTTCTTTCAATCTTCTCAGTCTAAGGGTTGTATTATAATCAAATCTGGTGGAGAAAAAAAAAAAAAAAAAAAAAAAACAAGAAGGCGGGGGGGAGAGTGAAAAAAAAAAAAACTGTCTTTTTTATTAATTACAGAGCGCGGCTGATGCGGATGTATTCGGGAAAAGCATCTTCAAAATAGGTCGGCATACAGTTTTCTATTCTTATCGCATTTAAATGTCAACACAGTGAAAAGCTCGACAAATGAGTTCAGGCAGACTTCAACCCCCATTTAACATTTAAAACTGCCTTCTCTAAGCCCCCAATGTGTGATTCAAATCGCTTTACACACACATAAAAAAAAAAAGAAAAAAAAAAAAAAACAGAAAGTGGTGCCTCTTTCAAACTTCTCATTTCAATACTGATATTATTGCCAACCGTTGCCAGAGAATAAGCTAGTTGAGAAAGAGAGAAAGAGAGACAGGGATAGAGAGAGAAAGAGGGAAAACTAAAACTCAGCAACAGAAACAATGCATTAGCTCGCATGAATTATAGATCCTCTGTCGATGTCAACCAAGTTGAGTATTTTCTGCATCTCTGCGTACTAAATCTGTGATTCTCAAAATGAATAAGTGAAACTGTTAGGGTCACTCCTTTCGGGGCCGGATTGAGAGACGGATCCCACTTACAGTGTCCACATAAAACACGTCCGGTGTTGAAATTTTAAATGCGAGTGAAGAAAAAAAAGGTTCAGAAATAGCTGTCATATGAGGTCACTGTTAGGCTAGCGACTACGTCCACAGAGAGAAATTTCAATATTCGCAAACTGCCGGGTTCTAGAATTTCTCCGAGATTGATTTTATGTGCAGCAACTATGACAATATAGAAGTTATGAATGATCATTCCTGGACGAGAACATAGATCAGAGGATTTTTTTTTTTTTTTCTGTCTTCTCCTCTCTTTTTCATGGCTTTTGTTTCCCTTTAATCCAAACATGCTTGCCGTGACAAAGTTTGAGGAATTTTCCTTGTGTCACCTGCATGTTTTTAATTACGAGGCGTTGTCGCCGGCAGGATGAGAATGAGGATGCGACAACTCGTTAGTCAATTTCAACTCTTTCTGTATTTCTCTCGCTATGTAATGCTTTATAAGGCACACAGCAAAATGTACACGGTCCAGACACACTTCCAAAAAGAGAGTGTGTGTGATTCTCCATTGAAGAAGCATTACACAGTTTCTGCATGCGTGTGTGTGTGTGTGTGTGTGTGTTTGACTATACCCTGAGGGAAGAGTTTCACACCTCAAGGAATTTGACGCTACAGTGGCGTGGGCTAAACACAGACCCTGTGAGTCGTCCACGCCGCCCCCCCTCCCCCCGGAGGAACGTTTGGCGTGTGAAGAGAGGATACTGCTTCTCCTCACGCCTCATTACACAGCTCAGCCAATCAGAGCCCTCCAGTTACCAACACGCCAGCGGAAACGAGCCCGGGCACGCCCCCTCCACGGCCTCGTAAATCCACCCTCAGCTAAGATATAGACAGACAGAGACAGAGATGGGGACAGAGACAGAGGGAGAGAGACAGACAGAGAGAGAGAGAGAGAGAGAGAGAGAGAGAGAGAGAGAGAAATAGAGAGAGAGAGAGAGAGAGAGAGAGAGAGAGAGAGAGAGTTTAGGCTATGACAGCAGTCCTACAATACAATACAAACCATTTTCAGCCTGGAGCCTTTCAGCAAGGATTATGACATTCATCAGTTCGGTGAGTTTCACTCTGTTACTTCAGAGCCACAGTCTCACATTCACAGAGACCTTCAGAGAGGTCAACAACTCAACACCGCTCTAATTCACAGCGGCGATGTTCAACTTGTCCAGGTCAGTTTCAGTATTCCAAACCATCCATCACAAATCAACCCTCTGAGTCAAAAAAAAAAAAAAAAACATCACCAACGTGTGTTTTTTACACTAATTGACCACAAACCAATAACACAGCACCCGACACCACTTCTTCATTCCTCCATAAACCAAGAGCAGAACAGCAGGATCAGGTCTGAGAACAAGACCTCTCTATGACCTAAGGGAGCCATCTCTCTCTCTCTCTCTCTCTCTCTCTCTCTCTCTCTCTCTCTCTCTCTCTCTCTCTCTCTCTCTCTCTCTGTCATGTGGGTGTCCTAATCCAGTGACAGTGAAATGTCAGAAGAGTCATATGTCACATATTGCACATTATGGACCCTGAGGGCTGTCACTGACGATACTGTATAGAGAGTCAAGAGGAGGAACGGAGTGAAATGAACATTAAAACGATTCATCACCAGACACAGAGAGTGGCGGAGAGAGAGAGAGAGAGAGAGAGAGAAAGAGAGAGGCACAGCTCAAATTGGCGTAGAGAGAAGATTCCCTAAAGTTGAAGCACATTTGTTGGCAGAGTAATTATCTGAGTGAACTTACCATGGCATTGTTTCAAAAATTATGAATCCCCCCCCCCCCCCCCCCCCATCTTTTTTTTTTCCCCCACATTTGAATGTGGGAGTGACTGTGAGAGGTTGAAGATGAGGAAATGTATGTATGTATATGTGTGTGTGTGTGTGTGTGTGTGTGTGTCATCTAACCTATAAAGAACTCAATGTCTAAGCTGTCTAAGGTAAATGAGAGTGATTGTACACAAATTGTATGGTTGACTATATTAACCCACAAGGAGTTTTAACACCTCAAATACTCCAGCATGCCCGCCCCCCCCCCCCCTCCCCGCCTCGTCTCTCTCATGCCTGTGATAGCCTAGCTCTAAGCGCTGTGCTCCTCGACTGCCTGGCGACTTCAAATATTCATCAAACGACAAAGAAAAAGAAGAAAAGAGGAGAAGAGGGCTCTCCCGCTCTCATTCCCGCCGTAGTCATTTACCAATTATTGTGAGTACCTGCTGACAGGTACGTGTCACAGTCTGCTACCTCAACACCCCCCCCCCCCCCGCCGCCCCAGTCCCTCTCTTCAGATGATCTGCCTTTCCCCCCGCTGCGGAGAGAGCCGCTACAATTCAGGCGCAGGAGCGAGGAATGAGGAGAAGGAGGAGAGGAATGTGGCACTAGCTAAAAGTTCCCACACGGAGATTTGAGAAACAGTTTTTCCTGCATCAAGCTCTCCAACAGCGCGGCGAAAACAGGCGCTACAAGCCGATCTAACGCCGGGTAGAAGAAGAAGTTTAAAAAAAAAAAAAAAAAAGCATGAATAAAAGACCTCCAAACAAGGCGACAAACTGACAAAATTGATCTGGGGAAAAAAAAAAGGGAAAACACGAGCACTGTAATGGCTCATTAAAGGACAGAGAGGAGTACACCAACAAAAGCAGCTATCACCGTCGTCTGTCACAAGACGTTTCCAAACACAATAAGAAAAAAGGGTTAGACTGGGACAAACAAAAGCTACAAGCATCCCTGAAGCTTCTCCGCTCTGTTCTCTCTCTCTCTCTCTCTCTCTCTCCCTCTCTCTCTCTCTCTCTCATTTGTCTTTCTCAGGTCTGTGTTGGTTTGGTGATAGGCTAAACCTAACTGCGAGCTTTGGGTTAGGGATTCTCTGACATTTTTCCTGCTGAAACAAACAAGCCCTCTGACTTTCTTTTCTTGACTGAAGTACTCTGGAGTAGGAGTAATTCAATTACATTTGTGAGTGTGTGTGTATGTGTGTGTGTGTGTGTGTGTGTGTGTGTGTATCTATAAGAGTGAGGGAGCGGGTGTTTCTAAGGATGCTCTCTGAGCATCAGGGTTGGTGGGTAAGACAAGAGAGTTGAGATGGGCGACACATCGCCGTAAACCACTAGAGGGGTCCTGATGCCTCTATGTGTGTGTGTGGGTGTGTGTGTGTGTTTGTGTGTGCTTCTTTGAGGGGGCTCATCACAACACTAGCAAGAGTTTTTAGAAGCAGCAAGGGAGAAAGAGAAAAAGAAAGAGAGGGAGAAACAGACAGACAGACAGACAGACAGACAGGCAGACATAGAGAGTGAGAAAGCAAGAGAAAGAGAGAATATGAACTGCATATTTCTTGATTCAGAATTCTTCTCGTGAAAGATCAGTTGAGAATTGTCAAATGTCAAAGCTGAACTGATATGCTATGTTTTGATATGAGGAGAAGAGAGAGCATGTTTGGTCTCCTGATCTAGACTGTGTTTCATATATGACCCCAGGGCATGATGGGATTGAAATGTTGCACCCAGAAACAGGGACAGCAGTGATGCCTGCACACGCACGCACACACACACACACACACACACACACACACGCGCGCACGCACACTGGTGGAACACTCTTCATTAATGTCTAAACATCAATTCAGATATCTTTATTACTTTTGGCTTAGCTTTAAACTATGACATGCTTTTGATATCAAATAATCATTTCCACGTAGAGAGAGTGAGATGCCTTCAATCCAGTAGGAGTCACATGACCCAAGGCATGTTTTAAAGCATACATTTTTAATGTATGTAATGTATTCCTAAATCACAATGAAAAAGTAAAGTATTATAAATAATGTGAACTCTTTGGATCACTTCACCATTTTGTTAAAAAATGAAGCAAAGCTAAAAATTCTTTCAGCTAAAGGCTGACTTTTATTATTTTATCAAAAAAAAAAAAAAAAAGCTTATAATAATGAAATATCCGGAGAAGCATCAAACGCTAACATCTTCACAGTAGCTTTTGCTTTTCTTGTTGTTTAAGAAGCGTTAAATCCATCACTCTACTCCCCTCTCTGTCTGACTGTCTAAAATGCTCCTGTAAAGTACATCAATGACTCTCTCTCTCTCTCTCTCTCTCTCTCTCCCTCCCTCTCTCTCTCTCTCTCAATCTCTCTCCCTCCATATCTCTCCCTCCCTCTCTCTCCCTCTCTCTCTCCCTCTCTCTCTCCCTCTCTCTCTCTGCTTGCTGGAGGGGCATTTTTGAGTGGAAGCAGGCGATGGGAGCACGGCTGGTTAGTCGTTTGTTGTACTCTGTTGTAGAAGAACCTGTGTATGATTCTAATCCCACAGCCAGTGAGCGACCTGGCCCGTCGTTCTCCGATGGTATCAGGAGTGGAACCCGCCCGGGCCTAATTGAAAAAAGCCCTACACCGTGTCTAAATCATTCCCTGCTACTGCAGCGTAATGTTGTGTCTGTGCACTCAATCCCATCCCTAAGAGGCTTAGTCTGTGTGTGTGTGTGTGTGTGTGTGTGTGTGTGTGAGTACATATGCAGTGTATGGGTGTCTGTGTCTGTCTATGTGTGAGTGAGTGTGTGTGCAAGCACATGTTAATATGTGTGTGTGTGTCTGTGTGTGTGTGTGTGTGTGTGTGTGTGTGTGCGCGTGTGTGTGCATGTGTGTGTGTGTGTGTATGTGTGTGTGTGAGCACATGTTAAGCGTATGAGTGTCTGTGTCTGTCTATGTATTAGTGAGTGCATGTGCAGGTACATGCGAATGTGTGTGTGTGTGTGTGTGTGTTTGTGTGTGTGGGTGGGTGGGTGTGACTGTGTGTGTTTCCGAGCCGATGTGTGATAAACAGTTAGAGAGATAGAAAGGTAAATTGTGATTGGGTAGAGTAAGGCTCGGGGAGGAATTAAGCACCTTTACTTGGTTTTAATTA
>NC_044496.1:10968771-10991271 GCF_902362185.1 Chanos chanos | reverse complement strand
GAGGCTTGTCAGCCACTATCTGTCAGAGTGAATTAGAAACAATCAGAGGCTAGTGAAAGGGAAGGTGATTGTTATTAAGCAGCAGGGCTGCCAGCAAGCTCCCCCAGATGTGGCCATGCATATAAAAGAACAGGAAGCTAGCCGTTTAATTCAGGAAGAGACTGCTACACAACGGCCCACACAAAGGGGGAAGGGTTTGGGGTTGGGGGAGGTGGGGTGGGGTTGGTGGGGGTGCCGGGGGGGGGGGGGGTCATGGAAGAGAAAGGCTTTTTTTTTGTGTGTCTAATAAGCTGGAAGTTACTTTGATAACAAGGCAACGAAGAGGGTTTCGCGCTTCCTCGTCTTTTTTTTTTTTTTTGCTTTTTGAATCTCAGGCGTCTCTTGTCTTTTTCGCCCGGCGATCGTGCGTGCTGGGGGGGGGGCGGAGGGGGGAGGTGGGGGAGGGAGGGAGGGGGGGAAACGTTAGGCCGTCAGTACGGTGAGGAGGGAAATTAAACAAAGGTTGGTAATTTGGTGTGGGGACAATATGAGAGTTTAGGAATCATGAGGGGAAACACGGATGAGTCGATGAAGGGGCAAGAGAAAAAAAAAAAAAAAAAAAGAAAGAGAGAAAGAGATCAGCCCACATATCAATTATCGAGCTGCTGTCACCGAGAGATGATGAGACCAAGTGTTTGAGATGGACACGCTTCCTCCCCCTTTCTCTCTCTCTCTGTGTTTCTCTCAGACCTGCTATCTGTCAGGGGCTTGGGGAAGTTCCTTTGAGACAGCCATCACGACCACAGATTGTCGTCAGGGACGACAGGAACGGAGGGAGGGATAGAGGGAGGGAGAGGGAGAGAAAGAAGGAGGGAGGGATGTGTACAATATGTTTTTCAAAGCGAGCAAGGGCTTGATTTGAATGATAAGGAGAGACGCTAATCTGCTTGGATATGGCCTCAAAGGCACATTGACTCTGACACTCAAACCCTCACACACACACACACACACACACACAAGCGCGCGCACACACATACACACAACCATTGACCCAAGGGGGAGATGACGACTTCACGGCACATGTAAAAGCACAGGGTAACCACACACACACAGATACACACACATACACGCACACACACATAGATAAAACATGTCTAATGTGCCTGTTTAGCCCTAACAGTGGATACTGCTATCCTGTTCATCGTCGTCATCTGCCATTGACAGAAAGAGAAGATACTGAGGACATAAGATGGAGAGTTTTCTCTGATAGGCTGCAATAATAAAGTCTGATGCTAATGCATGTAGTTCTGTGACAACCTCAGTAACAACACAAACAGAGAGAGAGAGAGAGAGAGAGAGAGAGAGAGGGAAAGAGAGAGAGACAGAGAGAGAGGGAGAGAGAGAGAGAGGGACAGAGAGAGAGAGAGAGAGAGAGACAGAGATAGAGAGAGGTAGAGAGAGAGAGACAGAGAGAGGGAGAGAGAGAGAGAGAGAGAGAGAGAGAGAGAGAGGGAAAGAGAGAGAGACAGAGAGAGAGGGAGAGAGAGAGAGAGGGACAGAGAGAGAGAGAGAGACAGAGATAGAGAGAGGTAGAGAGAGAGAGACAGAGAGAGGGAGAGAGAGAGAGAGAGAGAGAGAGAGAGAGGGAAAGAGAGAGAGACAGAGAGAGAGGGAGAGAGAGAGAGAGGGACAGAGAGAGAGAGAGAGAGAGACAGAGATAGAGAGAGGTAGAGAGAGAGAGACAGAGAGAGGGAGAGAGAGAGAGAGAGAGAGAGAGAGGGAAAGAGAGAGAGACAGAGAGAGAGGGAGAGAGAGAGAGAGGGACAGAGTGAGAGAGAGAGAGAGACAGAGATAGAGAGAGGTAGAGAGAGAGAGACAGAGAGAGGGAGAGAGAGAGAGACAGAGAGAGAGAGAGAGAGAGAGAGACAGAGAGAGAGAGAGAGAGAGAGACAGTGAGAGAGAGAGAGAGACAGAGAGAGAGAGAGAGAGAGAGAGAGAGAGACAGAGAGAGAGAGAGAGACAGAGAGAGAGAGAATCCCTGGAGACAGTGCTTTTGTTTGATTGGGACAGGAGCGTGTCAGAATGAAGTGGTGACTTTGGCTAAGTAATGACTTTACAACCTGTAAAATGAACTGTGTTGCTGTTTCAAGTGTCACTGGAGAAGTCTTTCCTCTCTGTTTCTTTTTCTTTCTCCCTCTCTCCTTTAAATGGTTGCGCTGCTTTGAATTCCATTTGTTTTGCTCTCTTTTTTTTTCTTTGCAGTCACAGAATCCATTGATTATAAGGTCAGAGATCTTATGATCCTGTAATAGCTATGACTGCTAAATGAAAGAGAAAGCTCTCTACGTCTCTCTCTCTCTCTCTCTCTCTTTCTCTAAGGAAGTGACTCACGTTCAGCATATTTTCACATGTTGATCTCTCCCTATCTGCAGTGAGGAGAATGTTAGGAGATGTGACTGCAAGGCAGCGGTGCTAAACATGCTATCGCTAATTTACCCTGGGGACTAACAGTGTATGTCTATATAACATTTGAAAATGAGAGAGAGAGAGAGAGAGAGAGAGAGAGAGGAAAGAAAGTGAGAATTGAGCATGTTTATAAATGAAAGTACAAATATATTTGAGAAAGGAAGAGAGGAAAGACAAGAGGAGAGAATACGAGACTGATGTTCGAGACGAGGTGAGAGAGAGATGGGGGGGGGGGTCATGTCTTAGATATCAGGGCAATTAGATAGTGAAGGATAGGGAGACATTCAGGGAGAACATTAGTAATTAATCACTCAGGAATCTGGAATCTCCTCTCTTTCCCTCACTGTCTGGATTTACACACACACACACACACACACACACACACGCACACACACTTACAAATAATCACTCTTTCTCCCTGTAATATATACATACACAAATACTCACTCTCTCTCTCTCTGTCTCTCTCTCTCTCTCTCTCCACACACATACACACACACACACACTGTTGTTCCATCAATATCACCCACCCACTCACAATACATACACACATACCTCCAAAAAAGACATAATATATATATATATATATATATATATATATATATATATATATATATATATATATATATAAAAAGAAGACGAAATAAAATGAAAAGAGAACAAAAACTCATGCTCTGTGTTAATTAAACCAATAATGATCTATATGCTCTCCCATATCAGCCGTGTTGGAGGCTGAACTCATATCATTAGAGAGGAGAAGGATGACCATAAAAAGACAACGGCCTTCAGTCTCTCTCATCACCCCTTTGGAATCCTCTTCTTTTATTTTTTTTAATTTTTTTCTCCTTCATACTATGAATAAATTTAGTCTGTCCCGGACATGAAAATGTCAAATACCTAAAATACACCTAGGCTAAATAGCGTATTAATTTTTAATGCCTACTCATCCTATGCTGCTATTCTCATATCTGGCCTGTCTGCCCAACAGCTGTTGTAGGCTCCCTCGTAGAAAATTTATCATCTATCTAAAAGAGTAAGGGAGCATTGTTCAACAGATAAAGACACGAAGGAGGAGAAAAAGGTGGAGGGGGCTCTTTATTCATTTGTTCGTCCCTTACCCTTTCTTCTCTCTTCTTTATTATTATTTATTACGGTTTTCCATTTGGAAAGAGACGAAAAATGAGCACTGCGCGATTAAATCGTTGATTAGCCTATTTGACAAATGTCTCTTAGTTCATATCCTGTGCCACGTGAATCGATAACTCTTTCCACTTGATGTAAAACGAAAGAGGTCTGTGTTTAAAACAGAAGTGAGGGGGGGGTAGAGAACAGAGTCATGATGTGGCATATAATGTCAGATCAGAGAGGCGGCTGAGGAGAGAGTGTGTAAAGAGTGTGTGTACGCTCTTTTGTTTGTCGTGCGTTCTCTGACTGATGCAAAGATTAGCAAGGGAGTGTACACAATGTGCCAGGCTACACGGACTTACTGAGAGATGAGTGTAAGGGATCAGTTTACAGGATCATACCAGACTGGAACTCATAATGATGGATTCAGCTGACCTGAGATCAGTGTCTTGAATGCAGCGGAGGTATTATATGCATTGTCCCACAAAAAAAAAAAAAAAAATGCACTGTTCTGAGATCAGTTTTTGGATTATGAGAGTCGGGTAGCTAAATCTTATCCCTCTCAGTGTCTACTGAAATCAGTCAAGAGTAGGGGTCAAGACCTTTCTGTAACACAAGTGGGGAGTGGGTGACAGTGTAGCCTAAGATTTCATGTTATGCTGAGATACCCACTAATGACATATACAGTAAATGTGGGTTACTAAATACAGTACACAAGTACGCACATACTGACATAGACTAATGGTCTGATTTTGAAGACAATTAACTTAATATTACTTGTCAGTACTACATATTACATCTGTCTTTGCAGATTACCGGAAAAAAAAAAAAAAAAAAACGCCCCAAAAAGAGGCATAAGGCTCGGAAAGAGTCATGTGACTTGCAAATCCTGGGTCCCAAATCCAAGGTCTTGCTGTCTAATGTATGGACACTGTATGTTGTGCCATTAGACAGACATGCAGACAGACAGACATGCAGATAGATAGATAGATAGATAGATAGATAGATAGATAGATAGATAGATAGATAGATAGATAGATAGATAGACGGACAGACAGACAGACAGACTGATTGGTTTATTCAGTGGAATGAGATGGACAGCAGTATCCTACCTTATCACACTAACTGCATACTGGTGTGGCGCCGATGCTTCAGGTTAGAAATGACTCCCTCCTCTACTGAGTCAGAACAACACGGAGGGATAGCCAAGAGGGATGAGTCTTTACCCTGTGAGAGAGAGAGAGGGAGAGAGAGGGAGAGAGGGAGAGAGAGAGAGGGAGAGAGAGAGAGAGAGAGGGAGAGAGAGGGAGAGAGAGAGAGGGAGAGAGAGGGAGAGGGAGAGAGAGGGAGAGAGATGTCATGCCAAATGTAACAAATTCAGTGAATCACAGCAGTGCCGCAGAGGTCAAGGAAAAGCAGTGGAAAAAGGTTAAAGATGAAATCAAAGCCGTAGCCAGGAGCAGCGCTGGAAATCTATCCGTGTGAGGCAAGGCCATGGCTGACGCGCGCCACAGACAAGAAGCTAAATACTGCACGGCTCTCTGGGATCTTTCATTTTCAGCCGATCAATAAGGGCTTATATTTATCAGGATTCCAAGCAGCTGCCACATCTGACAACCTCCACTTCATTTTCTCACTCCCTCCCTCCCTCCTTCTCTCTCTCTCTTTCTCTCTCCCTCTGTCTCTTTCTCTCTCTTCCTCACTAACTTCCCCATTCTCTCTCTCTCTCTCTCTCTCTCTCTCTCTCTCTCTCTCTTGGCCTTGTGCTAATTCGGGACCCATCAACCATACAAGAGGAGCAAGAAGCATTCAGTCCACACCATTTATGTGTGCGCATACACACACACGCACGCACGCACACACACACACACACACACACACACACACACACACACACACACATACACACACACCCCATTTCATCACTGTTAATATTGGGTTAAAGCACCATGCGTTTTGTTATTAGTCTGTTGGCTGAAGCCCATATTTTACCACTCTTTGTTCTGTGCCTACTGATGGAGCTTGCCAAGAAAAATCCAAGCAGTAAAGAGTGTGTATGCTTACCACACTTTTCCCTGTTTATGTATTTTCAATAATAAAGACATATTTGAGACAGACAGAAAGAGAGTGAGTAAAAAAAAAAAAAAAAAAGTCCTCCTTTTTGAATGATTCAAAGAAGCAGAGGATTTTGGTTAGGGAGAATGGTGGGGGGAGGAGGGGGGGGGGGGGGGTGGGGGGGTTAGAATAGCCCAATCTCTAATCATCTGTACGACAATGTTTGCTATGAGGCATTCTAAATAGATTATCACTGGTCCATCTGTGTCATCCTTCATTTATAAGCATTACGCTATTTTCCAAAAGCGGCTAGGCCGTTTCTCCTTCGAGCAGCTACAGCGGGAGGATCTTTGTCCAAAACCAGGGGCAGTGGCAGCTGAACAAGCCCATTCCTTTTCTGTTGGAGAGAAACTGTCTCCTTTAAAGCCACAGGAGCAAGACAGGAAATCAAAATAGGACAGCGGTATCCGGTCTGGAGCCGCCACAAGAAACAGTATGAATTGAAAATGTTGTATCTCTTTATATTTTCTTCTTTTTTTTTTCTTTTTTTTTTTTCTTTTTGAGAGGGGCTAAAAAGGATGACGAGGAAGGGAGGGGGAGAAGTGTAAATACAGACATGCGCGTGCAGACACACACGCACACACGCACACGCACGCACGCACACACACACACAAAACAAGGACCATCATTAACATATGAATACTATATGCAAATGGTTAGAGGAGAGCAGATGTTGTTGCATTTAATTGACCTATATGTGAATTGTATCCAAACCTTTTACACTGGGTACACGCCCAGTGTTGCATGACTGACTGTCCCAAACAAGCCGTCTTACCCCACTGACGAGAAAGTGAGAGGGGAAGAGCAAAAAGAGGCTAACGGAGAAAGAGAAGGATAGAGAAGGAGATCGAGAGTGATGGGGAGGATTCAAGAGAAGCAAAACAAACACATAGACGGCGGGGGGGGGGGGGGGGGGGGGGTATATGTAAAGAAAGAAACAGATGAACGGAGAGAGCTGCGGCGGAGGCAGAACGAGGGTGCGTGAGTGAAGAGTTGTGGGTGTAGAGGCAGGTTGTCGTTCTCAGCGAGCAGTGGTCCAAACACAGAAACTGTCACCCAGTTTTCTCTGTCACCTACTTCGCCATGACATCGTTTCAGCCCGTGGAGGCGAGATCGATCTCTTAGCCTTTGGGGAACCTGATACTTAGCGACAGAGTCTATACAACAATTTACAACACATCCTTCAAATCTGTCCTGTTTCCATCCCTGTCCTCTCTTCGTCTGCCTCTGCTTCGTCCCACCTCATCCTTATCTACCCCCCCCCACCATCCGGAGGAGAGGAAAGTTGCGTCTTTAGCTGCTCTGTTTGCATGGGCAAGCGTTGGGAAACACTGGAGCTATTTTAATCCGGGTTCTGTCTTTTTTTTTTCTTTCTTTCTCTCTTTCTTTCTTTCCTCATTCCTATCTCTCTCTCTCTCTCTCTCTCTCTCACTCTCTTTCTCCTGCTCGGGAATGTCATTAAATTGTATTAAATAGCCTTTTGTCCACAGGGCACGGACCACCCGATATATGATAATACACTGATGCCCCAATGCTACAGCCACTGAGCTGTAACACTCTTTAAGACCAGGCATCCAGCACTATTGTGTGTGTGCGTGCGTGTGTGTGTGTGCGTGTGCGTGTGTGTGTGCGTGCGTGTGTACGTGTCTGTGTGTGTGTCTGTGTCTGCATGTGTGTGCGCACATCTGTGTCTGTTAGAGAGAGAGAGAGAGAGAGAGAGAGAGAGAGAGAGAGAGAGAGAGAGAGAGAGAGAAGGAGAGGTTCGCTAACAACTGTGACACATACTAATAGAAACATACCTAATAAATTACAAGCTTTCAGGGCCTGGCAAGCTGACATTTTCTCTGTGAGCGGGACAATTTCATATCTGCGGCACAGGGGAACCAAATTGCATCACACGGAGATGCCAGCGGATTAGCATAAAAATTAACACTTAAATTTCAGCTTATTGTCAACCCCACTCCTGCTCCTTCTGCCACACAACAATAAATTCCTCTTAGAAATCTGATTAGAATCCATGATGCTTATTATCCTAGTCATGTCTCCACACCCGTAGCCAACGCCTCACGCTATTTGTTTCAACAGATACATCTATAGGTGTCTCCTATACACACACACCCCCATCCACCCCCCCCCAAAACCATTTCAACCTTTGCTTTGCCGTCTCCCACCCTCTCTCTCTTCTCATTGTCCTATCCTTCATCTGCTTCTAACGCAAGCAGCAGACACATCAACAGTTCCTGATTAAAAATGCTAATTAATATGCCATAAAGCATCTTGGAGTGCTTTACAGTTTGATGGTTTATTATTTACTTATTTGCTCTTCCTGTCCAGCGCGCACGCGGCCCTCTTAAAATGGAGCGCCGTGTGAAATTATACAACCCCTTCCCTGGCATTTCACTGAACGTGTATATAAAGCGCGATGGATCATTTTTAAAACCCTTTTTCGCCGACCAAATTTTACGAGGTTTTACAGAGATGCGACGCTCCGGTTTAAAGTTGCAGTTTTGTTTATCCAGTAAGTGTTCCACGCATACACACTGCTTTTGTTTAGATGCATCTAAAGCATTGTACAATTAAATCACACTTTGGTTCATATTGAGGGATTGCTCTCCGTACAAAGTAGCTGTAACGTGAGCCGATGTTCAAGGCCACACGGATCGCTAATTTTGGATCAAGAATTCTAATACATTCCTGGTGTGAGAAAAAAAAAAAAGTATTCAACTTGAATGTATGTCCTTTTTAGGGATTGTTTGAGTTCAATGTAATAAGCACAGAATCACTTTGCCTTTTTTTTTTTTTTTTTTGCTTTTTTTTTTTTCCCCCTCTCATTCCACAGAGTGTCTTTACTACTACGGCTGTCATTCCTGTTTACCCTTCCTGTGACAGTTATTTTAAAAACATCACATTTTAAAAACTTTTTGCAGAGTTGTGGTGAAATATTTGTCAATATGGTCCTACGTTGCACAACGACTCGGTTCCAAAAGAAAAAAAAAAAAAAAAAGGAAAAAAAAAAAAAAGAAAACAGTGTTGTTCACTTTGGGTGGTTTTTGGAGGGGGCGATGGTAAGGGGTGTGTTTTTTTTTTTTTTTTCTTTTTTTTTTCTTTTTGTTTAGACAAATGGTATTTCATCGCATCCAGATGTCTTTAAGTACAGAGCGCAGTTCATCCAACACTCGCGCACTCCAAGATATACAGCAGTATGCATACAAACATTCAGTCATATCTGCGTGCCTAAACCAGGCTCCCCGTGATATCCGCCTTTTTTTTTTTCTTTCTTTCTCTCTTTTTTTTTTTCCTTGAGTTTCGCCAATTTAATGCTGTTGACGATAAGCTAACTCTAAAGACACACTGTAGGGACAGCGTAACGTGATTAATGGCAGTTCTCTCTGTGACTGGCCTATCTTGTTTTCTGGACGGGCGCTGAGCAGAAAATGCGCGTGTCTGTCGTCCAGCCTGTAAAAAAAAAAAAAAGGTTCTTTGGTCTCAGGCAGGGTGGCTGACAGGTGCCAAGGCTGTCTGGCTAACGCGGGGGGAAAACCACGTCACTCGCATGGCCCTGACCTGCTGACCTGCTGGTGTTGGACGTTATAAGGTGCAGCGGGAGAGGACTTAAAAAAAAACAGAGAGAAAAAAAAGCACAAGGGATGTCCAACACAGTAAAAGAAGGAGGGGAGAGAGCGAGAGAGAGAGAGAGAAAGAGACAGAGAGAGCAAGAGAGGGAGAGAGAGAGAGTAAGAGAGAGAGAGAGAGAAAGTAAATGTCTGATGATCTAAGTGGATAACCACAGCTCCTGCTAAGCAGCAAGCAGTGGAGACGCCGAATAATTTAAGCCAGTAACCCTCCCTTCCCACCCCCTACCCCCACCTCCTCCTCCTCCTCCTGACCCTTCATCCTTATGTTAACATGGCCATGGAGGAATGGGCCACCCACCAGCCAAATCTTAAATCCACGCTTAAGGAAAAATAATCCATTTCTCTCCCTCCTTCCCTTCCCCGCTGAAACTTTATTCACTTAAAGCGTGTATGTAGGTTTTCTCGAAAAAAACAGAGGTAATATATCTGCTCGGTTCCTTTAAAGCATATTACTTTTCACAATGTTTAAAAAATAATAAACGTCTGCTTAACCAGGCCTATTCTCTCCCGCTAATGCCACACAATGATGAGGGGAAGAATTTGAAAGTCTTTAAATTCAAAGTAAACACATCGCTCTTTGTTGATCGTACAGGCTTTTTGTCTTGTGTTATTTTTCTCTTTTTACTGAGTCCTTTTTGTGTTTTTTCCCTCCCTCTCTCGCTCTCTCGCTGTCTCTCTCTCTCTCTCACTCTCTCCCTCTCTCGCTCTCGCTCTCGCTCTCGCTCTCGCTCTCTCTCTCTCTCTGCCCCCCCCCACCCTTTCTCTGAGCTTGTTGTGTTTTTTCTCTAAACAACATATCCTCGCTCACATCTGAAGAACACACCTCACTTCCATTTTATAGGTTAAGTCCCATAGTACAGCCTAGTCATATTTTATATCGCTGGTTTATTTTTATGGAGGCCGTGTAATTAACGCAGCATGTCTCTATCTCTACGCCATCCATGCCAAGGCCTTTATTTAAACAACTTTTATTGTGAAATGTTTGCATTCTCAGCGTTTGCCGGGCCACACACAGATTATTATTTCATACTTCTCAGAGACGTTTTGAAACGTTTACGCTTTGAATGGTTATTGTTTTTGATTACGGCTTCTTAGATGAATCACTCGGAGGAACCAGCTAGAAAACATGTTTACAGAGCACTGACAGTGAACCTGAAGGCCTAGCTCAGGCCAAACGGACCTTCAAACTATTGATTTATGAGAGCTGCGATTAAACTATTTACGTCCGAATGGAACCAGTTGTTTAATTTGACCGTTTGGGGGCCCTCTGGTTTTTCGGGGGGGGGGGGGGGGGGGGGGGGGGAGTATTGCATGCATGTGTGAGCTCATCTGTACTTTGTGTTTATTGTAGGACAGCAAGTGTGCCTGAATGTGTGTGCGTGTGCGTGTGTGTGTGCGTGTGGGTGTGCGGGTGTGTGTGTGTGTCTGAAAGGCTGTAAGATTACATGTTTGTGTTGTGGTGGCCAAAAGTTTGAGCTAAAGGAAAGCCTATGAATGTTCTCGCCCTATTAGTGGCTTTAGAATTGAAATGTCCCATTAAACAAAGAACAAGACAATGACCACAGATTACACACACACACACAGGCGCGTGCACACACACACACACACACACAAAATCACAGGCACGCAAGCGGAAAAAGATTTAAAACTAGGCATATGTCTCTGATTGTGCACGTCTTTGTGTGTGTGTGTGTGTGTGTGTGTGTGTGTGTGTGTGTGTGTGTGTGTGTGTGCGCGTGCGTGTCTGTGTGAACAGATAAGGCTAAAAGTGAATCACAGCCTCTAAGACTGTACACTGAATTAGATCAGATGGGGGAGCAGATGTCTTTTAACGATACTTTCTGCTGAATGATGCCCTGTGCCTCAACAACATTTACAGAGCCTCATCTCCACATTACACTGGAGTCAGAAGTGGGATATGCCAAACACAGACACAAAACCCCAGGGCACACAGGGCCCCCTGAGACTGACACCGGCTGCCCTGCCACAACCATTCACTCTTTACAGAGTAATAATACTAATAACACTCAAGTCAAAACCTCCGGGGTTCGAAGCCTGGAGAAATTCCACAAAGACTCAACAATCTGTGCACTAACCCGTACTATTGAGTACGCTGTCCGTACTAGAAGTTAGCCTGTCAGATTGATTAAAACTCGAAGACTAGATTGCGTAGCCGAGAAACCAAGTTTAAGTTCCGTGTTCCCCGAGTGTGTCGGAATTCTTGCTTAAGAGAGTTCTTTGAAAAACCTCGACGCTGCAAGCAACCAATTTGAAGATATCAAAACGCTGGACAGAAAGTTCACATGTCATTGGTGTGACTGTGTAACATTGATACGGAGGAAGACTTTTTTTTTCTCGTATCCCTCTCGTGTGTGTGTGTGTGTGTGTGTGTGTGTGCATGTGTGTGTGGAGGGGGGGGGGGGCACACAGAGACAGTCAGAGGGCATTATCCACTGAGAAAGATCATGTCCTTCCAGATAACCCCAGCACTTGATATCAGACCATCGCCCCAGCCCCCTTCTAAAGACCACAAGTGCTCCGCTGTGGTGTGCAGATGGGACCTCTGAAGCTTGTGCCTGTCATCTTTTGATTAAGAGAAGGAAATGATTTCACTTTAAAGTCATTCTCCACCTCCCACAACCCGACGCCCCCCCCCCACCCCCAGTCCCGCCCCACGCACACACCCCTCCACCCCACCTCCGCCACCACGACAGGAACCCAGGCTTATCTCGATGCTCTAAAACTACTTTTTCCTCCGATTTTAGAAGGAAAAAAAAAAGAAAAGAAAAGAAACGAAAAGAAAAAGGAATAAGAAAAAAAGGCGAGAGGAAAAAAAAAAAGATCCCCTGTGTGAGAGGGAGCTGTGTGTCATTTCTTTGTGACCTGAGGCTTGTTAATGGGGAGACGGAGAGTGGGGGGGGTGGAGTTGGGGGGGGTTGAGGTAGGGTGGGGGTCTCTAGGATTGAGACACGCAAAGACACCAGGGCTCTCATAAACCTGAGCGAGACAGACACCATCCCGTCTCGCCTGTCATATGAAAACGTCTCTCAGTCCTACATCTGCACACTCACTACAAATCACGCCGCCAAAGGCAACGGCATGTAGGGGAACTGTAAATTCTTCACAACATACGTCCAGACAGTCATCCAATCTCTGCACTACAGCGTGTGTCTGTGTGTGTGTGTGTGTGTGTGTGTGAGTGTGTGAGTGAGTAAGAGAGCGAGAGAGAGAGTAATGGATTCAGTGAACTGCATTTCTGCTCTCAAAAATTCCCACAAAGTCTTCTTCTCGGTCAGAAAAAGTAACAAAAAGGTTAATGACAGGCTATTTGCGTCATCTGTTTTTAAGCCCATCAAATTTGTACGTGTCAAATGTATCCGCAGTTCTTCACTAAATATAAGTGATCAAGCAGTAAATGCATTAACATACTTCTGTGCTTAGTTCACACTAAAACTGATTTCAAAATCTCCCTGGGTTACTTTTCCATGTACCACTGAACCCTCTCTCTTTTGTGTGTGTGTGCGTGTGTGTGTGTGTGCGCGCGCGTGTTTGTGTGGTGAAGTTTGCGTGTGTGTTGAAGTGTCAGAGCAGTTGTTAGGGTCATTACTGTAGTCCTAAACTGCAGGCCAGTACACACAGATCGAAGGGTATACCTGGCCACTGTTGACTAAGCGTTTTGTCTGCTCAACACAGACTGCTGAAACAGGAACCTCTTCACTTCATTTCCACATTAACAACTGTATAAACACTCAATACTCTAACACTCAGCCATTGTTATAACTGTCACTCTGTAACGTAGCAGGCACCCGTTACTGTAACGTCCACTCAGTAATGTAACCCAGTAAGCTGTTTGAAAGGTTTTAAGGTGTCATTTATAGTATTCAAATATTTTATACCAGGATGTGAAATGTCACCTGAACGGTAAAGAATGAAACTTCAAAATCATGGTGAAAATCTCTGTGTGGTATGAACTTAATTTGTGAAACACTCTCAGGCGGAGCCAAACTGTCAGTGTGTGTGTGTGTGTGTGTGTGTGTGTGTGTGTGTGTGTTTGTGAGTGCGCGTGCGTGTGTGCGTGTGCGTGTGACTACTTAACGTCAGTAATGTCATGCTCTGGTGCCTTATCGATCACACCTGGCCCCTCACACACATACTCTCATCAGTATCATTCAAACCCTCTCAATTTTTAATCACCATCACAACACCAGATCCAGCCCCCCTACCAACTATCCAAACATTACACACACACACACACACACAATATTCCCAATTCAAAGGAACAAAACAGATAAATAACAGTGTAGTTGAAGAGTAATGCTTGTATCATATTAAAAATCATACAAAAACGACTAACACACACACACACACACACACACACACACACACACACACATAAAGAGTCAAATGAGCACAGTAGTACAGCATTGCTGTGCCCACCCTGCCTACGCTGCTTCAGTTTGACCTTGTAGTGGCATATTCATTACCTCATTAAGTTACCTCTTCATTAACTTTTAATTATTAATGGGGCTTTTGGGGGAGCAGTGCCTTTATCAAATACAATCTTTTGTTGAGTTCTGGATGCAGAAAGAAACTCCCCAAGAGAAAACGTCTGCCATGACTCAATGCCAACAGAGGTATCAGACGCAAACGCTGTCATTTCATACCTCAAAAACCAATCCTTCCCCTAAAACTGAAGTTCAATACACAATTAAAAAGAGAAAGAAAAAAAAAACAGTAGAGGTGCCCTTCACCAAAGTATAGGCCCTAAAGAGAGTTCAATTGTCTGCTTAATCCTACAAACATTATGCCAATTTTCTGTTAAAGCAATCCATTTTTGTGTGTGCGTGTGTGTGTGTGTGTGTGTGTCCCTGCTTCCATGTATCTCTCCCATATTCTCATCAGTAACATGTATGTGGAGAAGGACGGGGAGGGAAAAAAAAAAAAAAGAAAACAAATCGATACACAATGCCATTTGAGTCACACAAACATCGTTGGTAGTAGATAAACATATTTGTGTGTTGTAGCCCTGCTCGAGCAGCCGCTCTGTTTCCCGGGGTGGGGCGAGGAGACGTTATTAGCGGGCCATCGGCCTGAACACTGCCACAGATTGCGCTTTAAAAAAGTCTGGCCGTCAACCATTTCACATCCCAGGCCAATTATAAATGGCAAATCACAATCACGCCGATTTTTTTTTTTTCTTCCCCTCCATCCATCCCTCTCTCTCTCTCTCTCTCTCTCTCTCTCTCTCTCTCTCTCTCTCTCTCTCCCTCCCCCTCCTGCTAGTGCCAATGTCTGGCCGTGCTCCATGGCTTCTCTTGAATAATATGGTGATAGTCCTTTGTGTGAAAAGCTGCAATGTTGCCATCCTCCTGTTTTTCTTTCTTTCTTTTCTTTTTTTTTAAAATACAATCATTTAAAAAAAAAAAAAAGGACACAAGTGAACCAGCTTGTGGTTTATCCTACAGAACAACATGTGAAGTCACTCTTTACCTTTAGCTTTAGTCACGGTGAGTTAAGGACACTAACGTCGTTTACAAAGGCACACAAACGGCATCTTCACCAATGCCCCGGCATGAATAAATCTGGGAGGAATCCAGATATGTGGCAGTAATATATTCCTATAAATTGTGCAAATCCTCTCCCCTATCCAAAAAGAGAGTGATAGTATGATTTAGATCAATGTTGGGAGAAGATAGCAGAGGAGGAAAGGAAGTGATTAAGGTGAATTAGGATGGAGGGCATTAGGACTGACTGATGGGACCCTCTCCCTGACTTCCAGTCACTGGTCTTACTGCTTACAGCAGCAAATCCTCCACTTCAACTTTTTCTCTCTCTCTCTCTCTCTCTCTCTCTCTCTCTCTCCATGCACATACCCACTATCCCGAGAACATTCAGCAATTACAATGGACTAATGCATGCCCGGCCCGGGATCCCACAGAAAAGGCGGGGGGGGGGGGGGGGGGGGGGGGGAATCCTCCGGAGGAACACTAATAATATGACTTAAAACATGCTGAGAGAGAGCATTATGCGCAAAATGGAAATCAAAAAAGGAAAACAGAGTGTAATTTAAACTGGGACAGGGCTGGGATGTTTTTATCTTACAAATGATAATCTCTCTCTCTCTCTCTCTCTCTCTCTCTCTCTGTCTCTGTCTCTCTCTCTCTCTCTCTCTCTCTCTCTGTCTCTCTCTCTTTCTCTCTCTCTCTGGCTGGGAGAGGTCGAGCAAGGCAGTGTAGAGGTTCTGGTAGCAGTCTTAGAGGCAGGATCCTGAGGGCATCAGCTGTACATCATGGACATTAAGTCCAGTCCCCTGAGAATGAGACTGGACATAATATGAAGCTTAAAAACACTGCCTCACCGAAGCATAGAGTAAAGGCAAAAAACAGCACCTCACCTCAGAATATAGTTTAAAAAAAAACACTGTCTCACCTCAGAGTAAAAAAGCAAATAAATAAAATAAAAAAATAAAATAAAAAAGAACACTATCTCACCTCAGCAGTCAAAACACTAAGACTGCCTCACATAAGTGCAGTGTCAAAAGGCTAACACTACCTCACCTCAGCATGGAGCCAAAGAAAATCACTGACTCACCTCAGCATAGAGTCAAAACAGTTAAAAAACCAGACACTGACTCGCCTCAGTAAAGAGAAGAAGAAGTACTTTTATTGGCCATACACATACTGAGTAGTGAGCAGTGAAATGCAGCCTCTGCATTTAACCCATCCTAAAAATCACAACACTAACTCTGACTCACTTCAGCGTAGAGTCAAAACAATAACAATGACTCACCTCAGCATAGGTTCAAAACAATAACAATGACTCACCTCTGCATAGAGTCAAAACATCACTGATTCTGCCTCACATAGGCCAAATTGTCATACTGCTTTTCTTGAGCACAAGATTAAAAGACTAATACTGCCTCACCTCAACTCAGAGTCAAAGCACTCACACTGCCTCAAAAAAGACAGGACAAAAAATACTATGTTAACCCATGGCTATTTTTTTTTATACTCTAATTTTTACATGTGTGTCTTGATGAAACACTAATTATTAGTTTGCATTTCATTTTCCATCTTCCCTCCGACTTAACCCCATGCGGCATTTTCATTATAAATCAACACATCTGAGAAAATAAAAATCAACCTTCAAACACCGCGATGTTGTCACAGTTGAAAACAATGGTGTTAATTTACAGATGTGTAAAGTTGTATATATTTATATAAATCTGTTAATCAGTAATCGGTGGTAAGAAACAGTCATGGCCACTGGAGTTATTCCACTGATACTGTGAGAAAAACACAATGAGAACAGATACATAACCTGTCTATTCTATCCCTGTTCCACAAACCAAATCATGTGTAACAATTTGAGTTAAACACAGATGCCTTGGAATGACAAAAGACGGAGTGCAGTCACACACACTCACACCCACACACACACACACGCACGCACGCACGCACAAACACACAGAGTGATGTTATCCTCAAGGACTTGTATTTTCCAAGCAGCTGCATTGCTGAGAAGAGGTGTGTTGATCTATTCTAATCAGTCTTTTTGAGCCTGGCTGATCAACACGCCCAGTGAGCTGGGGACTGATTTGTTGTTTTAACATTGCATTGCTCAGTAGAACAGAAACTTACTGTCCTTCTTCAAGATTCTCTTATCCTTCACTCCTACTCTCCAGCCCTAGCAAAACTCAACCCTTTCTCCACCAATGTTGTTTTTTTTTGTGTGTGTGTGTGCTTGCTTCTTGTTTGCTTTTCTTTTCTTTCTTCTTGTTTGCTTTGGGTTATTTCCATAGCAGTTGCATGACAGCTTGAGATTCAAATTTCTTTCGTCAAAGTCAGCGCGTGGATACTCTAAGATTGTAATAACCTGTTGTGTTAAAAAAAAAAAAAAAAAACGACTACCAAACTTGTTAATCTTTAAGTCCATAGATAGAGTGTTGCTATAGACTAAGATTTAGGATTCAAGTTCAGTAAGTTTTATGAATTCGTTATAAAATGATGTGAAAAGCGTGTGTATGTGTGTAACATCTGCGCTACCTGTCTACTTTCTTCATTTGATCCACATACTTCACACAGGATTACCCTCCTTCTCTCTCTCTCTCTCTCTCTCTCTCTCTCTCTCTCTGTCTTCATAATGCTCAGTTATATCCTGAGACGTAATCCATGGGAATATTGGGAAGTCGTGGCAGAGTTCAGATTGGATCTGTGTACTACTGACAGACTACATCATCCGACAGGCCCACTAAATCCCTGTGAAACAGTTGTGTCTGCCACACGGCATTACTGTCACACCACTCAGCATGTCCCACACTCCCACTCCCACCCACCCATCCACACACACACGCACGCACGCGCACACACACACACACACACACACACACGCGCACACACGCGGTAGCTGAGAGACTACTACTGCTCAAGCACACAGTAATAGTGTTGATATTATAGCAAGACATTACACAACACACAGCACAGGAAAGGGTGTGCGTGCGTTCGTGCGTGCGTGCGTGTGTGTGTGTGTGTGTGTGTGTGTGTGTGTTAGAGGGGGTTTGTTAAACTGCAGAGATGGAGGAGATAGAGATAGAGAAGGGCAAAATATTAAAAAATGTATCAACCGGCTCAAGTATAACTCCGAACATTACTGGTGAAAAGTAACAGAGTCATTCCGGCAGCGCAACTGTACTTAAACAGAGCCATCCAAACAGGCACAGTAGTGAGTCGATTTCAAAGCCAAAGATCTGACAGCCATTTTCTTAAGAAATCACAGCCTATTTAGCATGATTACGCCTCCGTCTCTCAGATACTCCTCACATGCATATTCTCTTAGCTCAGGGAATTTCTCTTTCCCCCTGCAGTCAGTTTGATCAGCTAATAATATCAGATCACTCAAACTCTCCAGTGTCTTTCCCTGTACTCTCTCTACCCTCAAGGTAGCACTGATGCAATATGCATGGGGTGGCTTTGATAGCTCAGCTTTACATTGCTAGTAGCTGTTGTTGCAACCAACGTACACCATTACTGTCACAAGTACAGCTGAATATGTGTGCACAGGGGAGAAATGAAGTCGTTCTGCATTAAACAGACAGCAGAGCAAAAGAGAGAGAGACACAGGGAGGGACAGATAGATAGATAGATAGATAGATAGATAGATAGATAGATAGATAGACAGACAGACAGACAGACAGACAGATAGATAGATAGATAGATAGATAGATAGATAGACAGATGGGTAGATAGACAGACAGACAGATAGATAGAGACAGAGAGAGAGAGAGTGAGAGAGAGAGCGAGAGAGAGAGAGAGAGAGAGAGAAAAGGAGCGAGAGAATGACAGAAGAGTATAGTGCTCAGCAGAAGAGTTCTTTATCAGCTCAGGCATGAGGCCTAGTCAAACTGTCCTCCTCAAATACGCCGACCACCTGCTCACACTTGCTCACTGTCGGCAAAAAATTAATGTGAAGTTTGCAGGTAATTACAAGCAAAATAGCAAAAATCTGAGACGTGCCACATTCATTACTCTCACTCGTGTAGCGTCTGATGTGTGTTAGTCTGGGGAAAACGCTCCAGCTTTTCTCAGACGCTGTGAAGATCCAGGCAGGATATTTGCTCAAGAGAAACGGCGGATAGAACGGTTTGATGTGTACGTGCGTATGTGTGTATGCATTGCCCAATTCCACACTGGCTTCAGATTCCACAAGTCTCAGACACACAGACACACAGACACACACACACACACACACACACACACACACACATAGCCCTATGTGAGCCAAAGCCTAGGCCGCCAATGAGCTAAATTAGCAATGCAATAAGATTTTCAACTCTGCCACAATCAGGCCTGAATGCATAAGCAAATCAGTGCCTTTCTCTCTCTCTCTCTCTCTCTCTCTCTCTCCCTCCTCTCTCTCTCTCTCTCTCTCTCTCTCTCTCTCTCTCTCACACACACACACACACACACACAGAACTATGTCTGCATTGCTTTTTTCACCATGGTTAACGATCACATGCCCAGCCAGGCCACTGCCTACACTCACCCAGCCCTGATAATAATTTTGGGTGTGTATGTGTGTCTGTGTGTGTCATGGTGAATGAAAGCCTTTATCCACCTTCACAGAAGTCTGCATAGATTAGACTACAACTTTGAACGTGTGTATGTATCTTTCATGTGACTGTTAAAGTGAGTGTATACCAATCTGTGCAAGTGTGTCTCTGCTTTCTGTGCTTGTCCTTGTGTGCGTACATATGTATGTCTGTGTGTGTGTGTGTGTGTGTGTGTGTGTGTGTGTGTGTGTGTGTGTGTGTGTGCCTCTGTGCGTGTGCGTGTGCGTGTGTGTGTGCACGCGCACCCGCTCTGATAGAGCTTCGTTCAACTGGCGGGGAGGGAACAGATGTCATAGTGTATCTCCTGCCAGTATGTCTGTACAAAGCCAGTCACATCAGCACCCTGTCCAAGAGCTGGGTAACACACACACACACACACACACACACACACACACCACATCAAGCCTTCCTCACAACTAGTTCGGATTTCATGCTAAATATGACAGCGATATACATTTCACACCTCTCCTTTAAACCGTTTCGAACTTTAGACTCCATAGTGGGGCCAAGAGTGACTTGACTTTAACCTCTCCTTTAAAGGATCTATGGACCACTTGTTCTGAAATTCACATGCTCACCAGATCCCCTCAAAAGAGAGTTTGGACTGCCACAGCCCTTCGACCAAAGCAGGCTTTATCTGGCCCTAACCTGAGCCCTGGATGTTGCTCCGTCTTCTAAACTGGATCTGAGGGGTGGGAGAGCTTTCCTCTGGCCCTGTCTCTCAGCTGGGAGCAGACAGCCGGAGGGTTTCATGTTGTTGCCCTTGTTGTTATTTAGAAGGTTGTGTTCGTGTGTTAGCGTATCATTAATTAACACAGCACTGCAAACTTCGTTAAGGCTCAAAGCAGTAATTTATCACCTCGTCTTACTGGAAGAGGAGTGGGCGAGGAGAAATGGTACGCTCATACAAGGGCACACACACACACACACACACACGCATGCGCGCGCACACACGCACGCACACACACGCGCACACACACAGAGGGTCTAAACAAGGCATCTGAATGATTGTGGAAAAAGTGAGTCATGGTGAACAGGATAAGGCATATTCATCAGATTAACTATGAGTGGAGTGAGTGAGGACAGTAAGGGTGGCAGTGGAACAGAACACACACACACACACACACACACAAATCAGAGCACCACAGGACAAAATCCACTTTACTTCAAAGGCTATTTTGATATGACTAATTACTGAGCACATATTCATTACTTTACATTCTGTTTCATATGGAATTTATCAACATTATGTCAAAAATATGCATGGGAAAAATGGCCACACCTGCAGTGTATGTAATTCCCCCAGCCAGCGCACACACAGACAGAGAACGAGAGAGAGAGAGAGATGACAAATGGGAGGTCTTTTTTGGGCTGGGTCTCGTACTCTGAATTTGTAATAAAATGAATGTCTACAGAAGATACAGAGCGGTAGTTTACCTCATATCTACATTTTAAATATACTCCACGGTACTTTCTGGAATGCCGTTCAGAGCTGGTCAGTAATGCTGTGTTCAACCAAATTAATATGAAGAATAAATCACTCCGTTATGACGATGCATACAACTCCATACAACCCTACAGCTCTGGAGTATGTCTCAGAAGATGAATCATAACCATAGCGTTTGTTACCAGCATGTGTGAACTTTACCCCCCAATTTCATCCTAATCTGGTTTTGAACGACACTTTGAATGACTGTATTGATTACGATACCAGCAGCAGATCACGACATCTGCACAAGAGGACACGCAGACACACACACACACACACATACACACACACACACACACACACACACATATATATATATACATATATGGAGAGAGAGACAGAGGAAAGAGTGAAAAAAAATCCATTCTTAAAGTAAGCTGTCATTCACACAATTTTGTTTTTTCCTGTAAAAATTCTCAACAGTTGGTCTGTAGTCTAATACAGTGCATTTAGTGTAAGGTTCACTGCAATTCAAATTGCTCATCGTACAGGACAGCTCTGTGTGTGTGTGTGCGTGCGCGTGTGTCTGTGTGTGTTGGTGTGCGCATCAGTGTCTGAGTGTGAGTGCACGTGCACATGTCTGTGCATGAGAGAGAGAGAGAGAGAGAGAGAGAGAGAGAGAACAAGCAAGCAACGCGCCATGACAAGAAAGCATCATGGGAGCCGTGTGCATGCAAGTGTGCACAACAATATGTCACGTCTTTCTCCTCCTTTTTTTTTCCCCCTTCATGCCAGTGAGACTGTTAGCAGTGAGGGCAGCGGAGGTTAAAAACTTCAAAGAGTACACACACATACATACACACACACACATGCGCGCGCCCACACACACACACACACACACACACAAATTTACAGACAGACAATCCAAACCCTCAGTGTACCAAGGGCTCTTCAGGAGAAAAAACAAAAAGCTTTGACTGTGGGGCCGTCACATCGACTGTTACACATTCAATCGAGCATGTTTGTCATGACACGTGAAAAAGACGGGAGGAGGAAAAAAAAAAAAAAAAAAAAACGGCGACTGGGAAAAAAAAAAAAAGAAAGAAAGAGCAGAAAAGAAAGGAACACCAGATGCCTTGAAGTGACAGATTGCTGAAGAGCATCCCTCTCAATGCCATTCTCTTTCTAAGAGAATGGGATCTGAGTGTGTGTGTGTGTGTATGTGTGTGTGTGTGTGTGTGTGTGTGTGTGTGTGTGTGTGTGTGTTGTGTGTGTGGCTGAGGGAGACCACAGGCGGTAGTTTTGTGGCAGATCTGAAGATTTGCTCACTAAGACTATGTAAAGTTTCCAATGCTTTCCTATTGCTGTTACAAACCACACAGACACACGTACACTCACTCACTCTCTCTCTCTCTCTCTCTCTCTCTCTCTCTCTCTCTCTCTCTCTCTCTCAAACGCACACACACACACACTGACATCACCCTGCCGTTTAAAACTCAGGCGACCTTTCCCCCTGGCTGCATTGTAAACCTCACTCCATTTCCCATAAGACTTTAACAGGCTGTGAGGGTGCATAGCCCCCGGGGTTAAGGAGCAATCTGTAACCAATTAGCCATTTGACTGCCAATCGCTTGCTGCTCCTG
>NC_044496.1:10958771-10963771 GCF_902362185.1 Chanos chanos | reverse complement strand
TAGGCAGAGTAGTTGTTACACGCGTCTTCATTCCGTTAATTCAATTATGGACACTCGTGGGTTTCTTCCTTCTCCTCCCTCTCTGTTTCTCTCTCTGTTTCTCTCTCTGTTTCTCTTTCTCTTTCTCTTTCTCTTTCTGTTTCTGTCTCTCTCTCTCTCTCTCTCTCTTTCTATCTCTCTCTCTCTTATGGTCTTATGAGCTGTGTCTGCAGCTTCTCATTTCTTTAAAACCTTCAGAAAAATAGAGACGGAGGTGAAAAAGAGAGAATATCACCAAGACATTTCTCTCTCTCGCTCTCTCTCTCTCTCTCTCTCTCTCTCTCTCTCCATCCCTGAGAGCTTTGTTGATGCGTCCTGTTTCACAGCACTTCTATTTTTAAATCCGCCACTGATTTTCAGCTTCCATGTCGGACCCAGCCTCCTTTCAGGAAAGCTCCTTTGTAAACTTAAATACACCCCAATGAGGCCCTCCACAAAAGCCTCTCCTTTTCCTTTTCTCCGTGGATGTTTTAATGCTTTAAGTTTAGGTGGTCTGTGGGTGGTAGATTTTTTTTTCCCCCTCTTTTTTTTAATCAAGCATTAGAATGGCTCCCCCATTCAACAGTGCAGCGACTATAAAAATGCATCAGGATTAAAATGACCTAACAAGCAAAATTAAAGTTCCTTAAGTACACAATGGGGGCTGTATCTTTTTTAACATGTCCTGCGAGGCCTTGGGAACTGAATTGTTTTGTGACAAAGTGCTCCTGTCTTAACAATGGCCACCTTTCAGACCCTACACATGGTCTGCCCTCAGACTGCATGAGAGGAGCTTATTTCACATATCAATCAAAGAGCCCCCCCCCCCCCCCCCCCCCCCCAAAAAAAAAACCCAGTCTGATCCAGAGAGAGTGGCCCTTAGGAGGAGAACAGATCAGAACCGAGTATATACTGCTCCCGTTTGTTATGGTCATTCATCAGAGAGAACAAGGGTAAGAGAGAGCAAGACAGAGAGAGAATGACGGCGAGAAAGAGAGAGAGAGAGAGATGGACAGAGAGAGAGAGAGAGCGAGCTTTGGAGTGAATTCTAATGTTCATTCATGTCTCATAACAAAGTGCCTGGACCGAAGGATCAGGTGAAATAGTGTGTGTGTGTGTGTGTGTGTGTGTGTCTTCAGGACGAAAATGGCACACAGATTTTTAAACTGTCTAAAGATTTCTGTAAAAGAAGTCTGAACACCGGGCCTGCCTGAATGAACTCTCCCTAACACCTAAAGTACCACTCCATCTCCTGGACTCTCTGTAGCACACACACACACACACACACACACACACTCACACACACACTCGCACACGTGCGCACAGCAGCATCACTGCCTCACACCACCCAGACGGAGACGTCCGGGTCCCCGTGTCACTAATCAGGCTGGAAATGAATTGGGTGTCAGGGGTGATAATTCAGCTTTACGTGTGAGCAGGTTTCTCCAGGCCTACATCTTAACAGACACATACATAAATAGAGGATTCCTGGACAGGAGGATTAATGGGCTTCTTTACAGACCTTCTTTATAGGTCAGCACATGGACGGCTCAGCGAGGGGAGGCTTAATCCCCAAAAAATCATTTCATCTGCACAGCTCAATTCATTACACAGGGAGACGTGAGGAGAGAGGTGGAGCAACGAGCCAGCGTAGTGAAGTGATGAAGATGTTCAAGGGGACGCTGATCTGAGAACAGGTGTTGCTGGCCTCTAAACATGTATTGCCCAGTAAGGTTATTTTGGGAATAATGAGGGAGGTCCCTGTTCATAAGTACTTACACATAGTGTAACTAATTCAAGCTGTGAAGTAGATTCCTCAATCAAAAGTCCAAAAGAAAAGAAGTGTACCTGTATTCCTGACCTTGCATTTATCAGGTCCACAAGTTTAAAAATATTTTAAGTCTAAAACTGATGCTGTGAGATATTATCTATGCATGTCTTTGATGCTTTGATGCTCTCTCTCTCTCTCTCTGTGTGTGTGCATGTGTGTGTGTGTGCATGTGTGTGTGTGTGTGTGTGTGTGTGAGAGAGAGAGAGAGAGAGAGAGAGAGAGTATTTCTAAATGAGACACATAATTGTCGGCAGGGTTCTCTTGTCGTTTTAGCAGGAGTGTAGTGGCAGAAGTGGGGCAGGGCTTCTTTGGACAGGGCTTTGATAAGGTATTATATTAAATCTAATTAGATCATAGTAATAGCTTTAGGGGCCATATGATAGATGCTAGCCTGTGGACCTTACTGTACATTTTCTTAATATTTCAGTCTGTGTGCACAATCCGAATTTATCACTTTATGGAGAGCCAAAAAGAGTGGGTTACCCCACAAGACATCTTTACACCTGAGGGGTAATGGGAAAGACCAAAATGCTCTACAAATGATGAGTGTGTGTGAGTGTGTGTGTGTGTGTGTGTGTGTGTGTGTGTGTGTGAGAGAGAGAGAGAGAGAGAGAGAGAGAGAGAGAGAGAGAGAGAGATGGAGAAAGTGTGTTTTTATCTTAGCTAGTGTGTGAGAGAATGTATGGGTCAGAGAGAGAGAGAGAGAGAGAGAGTGTGTGTGTGTGTGTGTGTCTTTGTGTGTGTGCGTGTGTGTGCGTACCCTTATCATTCCAGCAACCCTCTACATACCAGCTCTCTGAGGCTTCTCCTCCCGTGACATAAGGCTATGATTTTATAAAGGCCAGTGAGAGAAGCCTAAGGGTCCACAGCCTGTTCACAACCCAGAATCAGCTTTTTTTTTTACCTCTGCAGCCCATCTATCTCTATCCGTCCCTCTCTCAAACACAACACTCAACGCTTTGCTTATTTTCTCTCTCTCTCTCTCTTTTTTTTTTTTTTTTAAATTCCGTTTCACGTTACGGGACCGGAATTCTCTTCCCTGAAAGGAACAAATGAATAAATGAAAGAGCGTTGGAAGGAATGAGTGCTCTTAGGTCAGACTGGGCGACATCTATCTCTCCGACACACCTTGAGGGCACCTCTTCAGTGGCTGTATTTGGTCATTATGGGGCATTAACCTCGTTAGAAAACACTCTTTAGAGGCTGAGAGATAAAATTGATTTACAGCTGCCATTTCCACCACGGCCTGCTCTGATCAATTGTTAAACTATCCCCTTTATGTCCTATAACTGCCCGCTACCTGGAAAAAAAAAAAAAAAAATCTCTTAACACCACCCAGTGCCTCTGTTTTCATGCCATGTTAATGTGTGTGTGTGTGTGTGTGTGTGTGTGTGTGTGTGTGTGTACACATAGGGAAGCGTACCTCTCACTGCGGTTGAAAATTGAAAAATATCGTCCATAAGTGAAATTCTTCCATCTCCTCACAATAGAGCAATATGATAGCTTTTTAAAAGCAAGCGAGCATGAGCTTGTGTGTGTGTGTGTACGTGTGGGTGCGTGTGTGGTGAGGTAGATTCATATGCCTTTTATGCGCGTGCGTGCGTGTATGTGTGTGTATATGTGTGTGTGCGTGTGTGCATGTGTGTGTGCGTGCATGAGCATGAGCACGTGCCCATGTGCATGTGTGTGTGCGTGTGTGTGTGTGTGTGTGCATGTGTGCGTGTGCGTGCGTGTGTGCGTGTGCGTGTGCGCATGTGCGTGCGTGTGCGTGTGTGTGTGTGTGTGCGTGTGTGTGTGTGTGTCTCTGCGGGTAAATGTCGCGGTGTCTAACCTGTGACAGCTGGCTTTAGTGTGGCCGTTTAAAGCGAACACTTGCTCGCTACTTCTTTGATAAATCGATAGCAGTGCCCCTTCTCGGCCCGCTACCCGTCCACCTCCATCCCAAAGATTGATCTGTGGCTACGAGACATCCACACCACCACACTTCTCAAAGTATGAATAAAATATGGACCATTTTGGTCTCACTTCTGCCCTCAGAAAGGATGGCGCTGATCGTCCGAAGCCACTTCCCTTCTGTTGAGCCGAGCCCTCGAATCGGACTTTAGTGCAAGCTTTCCTGTGGTCGTCAGTGACAACTTAATGCAGAAATTTGACATCTCTTGTCAGAATACCAGAGGCTGATGTGTGGAGGAAGGTTCAAGGCCGGTTTATATATTACTCTGAAACGTCTAACAATGTTCCCACGTCTTTTTTCTATTAGACTGACTCCACTGCAGAGCGACATTTCCAAATAACATGGTTCTTCAATTATTCAAACCTCTTTTTTTGTGCCTTAATGTTTCAATACATAACCACAGAAGTACAGAGTCTCTCTCTCTCTCTCTCTCTCTCTCTCTCTCTCTCTCTCTCTCTCTCTCTATCTCTCTCTCTCTCTCTCTCTCTCACACACACACACACACACACACACACTCACAGAGACATACGCTGAATATCTTCCCACTTGCTGCCGAATTATGACACATATTCATTTCGCGTCATCTCTCTGAGTTTAGCCACCGGGAAAAAAGAGAGAGAGAGAGAGAGAGAGAGAGAGAGAGAGAGAGGTGAAAAAATAAAAACATAATCACACTACTGCATTTAGGTGTCAGACTCACAGGCCATCTTGACTTTAATATAAATAGATATAAATCTACATGTTGGCAGGCTTAACCCCCCCCCCCCCTCTACTCCCCTCCCCTCCCTTCTCCTCCTATCAGCAGATGAGTGCTACATTTTCACCCACGCCCCCTCAACATATTCCTGTCCAAGCTGTCCCCAGCATTCGGGCCGGCTCTCTTACAAATAGCTGGCAGGTGAGTTAACGCTGTCGGCAGACCCACCTCCACCTGCCGTCCCCTGGCCTCCTTCCCTCGACGTCTCTCCCCTGCCACCCCAACGCCAAAGAGACAACAGTTTCCCTCCCCGCCCAATCGTGGCTGTCCCCGGACATTTTTCTCCTTTTTTTTTTTCCTCCTTTCTTTACTTCTATCAGAATTTTTTTTTTTTTAAACACTGGTATGTTATTGTAGATAGATTTATCCATTTAATTTGTTTTTTTTTTTTAAACCCTGATAGGTTATTGTAGATATATTTATTTGTTTGTTTTTATTTA
>NC_044496.1:10943771-10948771 GCF_902362185.1 Chanos chanos | reverse complement strand
CCGCCTGATACGAGGGCGTCCAATAACCAAAAAAGTGGTAACTGTGTATTTGAAGGTTTTGATACAGTAAGCCTCTAAGTCAGCTTAATCTATGAAACTGTAATGTATGTGTACAGGTCTATCATCAGGGAGACAGAGAAGAGAGACGGAGCGAGAGAGAGAGAGAGTTTGTTTTGTTTTGCGTGTTGTTTTGTTTTTGTTTTGTCTTTTTTGGGGGGGTTTTCAATGCCGAAGAGAGATTTTCATTTTATCGTTTGCCCTTTTTATTGTCCTCTAACCTCGGCCGATATAATGTGTACTACTTTAATACGGAGACAAAAAAAAAAAAAAAAAAGGAAAAAAAAAAAACACAACAGCTACCATCTGCTTGCCTGTGGATTTTCTGTAATCGCTCTTTACTGATTACACTGCTGACTACATGAACCTCTTAAATAATTATCCTGCAATAAAAAATGCTAAATAATTATTATCATTAACTCCTAGCAAGACGGCTGCCACTCCAACTAATGCAGGCTAAACTGACAGAGAGAGAGAAAGCCTGTATTACATGTCAATCATCAAACATGTAAAGTCTACAGGCTGAAACAATGCCTAACAACTACTAGAATGTTCAATAGAAACAGAGGGGAAAAAAACTGAAACTCAGGCCAATGTCATTTTCTCTCGAAACCCCCTCCTCTTCCAAATGTCTTTTTTTTTTACTGATATTTTCATTTGAATCTGTTTATTAATGTATTTATATTTAGTAAAGGCTTCAGTGTAAAATGTTAATAAAATAAAATAAAATAAAATAAAAATAAAAAACTTGTGAGTAGATGCGTCTGCGTTACTGTCTAATGTAGTGAAACAAACAGTCTGATGAAGGTTGTCTCTGTATTGAGGATTTGTCTGAGACTCTGAGGTGTGTGTGGTTTTTTTGGTGTGTGTGTGTGTGTGTGTGTGTGTGTGTGTGTGTGTGTGTGTGTGTGAGCGTGAGTTGAGGGCGGGTCCGGCACATGTTTATGATATAGGTCCAATATGACACCAATGTGTCAAACTAAGTTCAAACACAAACCAAAGCTTAAACACACCAGACAGTCTCCTCAAATCTAACAAGAGCTATTTATGATAACAGTTGACAAACAAAACTTGGATTTATAGATCTATCTCTTTTTTTTCAGCGAACATTGCGTGAGCGTGTTATATATTTAAAATGGTTGACGGAACAAAAGTAGATTCTGGGCTGAGGTCAAAAAGTGTGTTTGGGGAGGATCTTTCGACTCAATGTGTCTTTCTGTCAGAGACAAAGCCGGTTAAGATGGTTGTGTCCTTTCTCCAGCCCAGACTGCGTGGGACAGCTGTCACACTGTGCATGCCTATGCTACAGACACTCTCTATTTTTAATAAAAAAAAAAAAAAAAAAGTTCTAGCATTTTCCAGCTCCCGGAGAAAAAGGTTCCCATTGATTAGCACTTTACCAGCAATCAATTCCAACAAACCGGCTTGACCTCACGCAAAGAACGATGGCACATTATGAATTAAGAGAAAGCAGTGGAGGCACGGAGAAGATGTAAGAATAATTATTCACCTCTGGGGAGAGGGAACGAAAGAAGGAAAGAAGAGAAGATCAATCGAATGAGTGGAGCGGAGGCCGAGAATGAGAGAAACAGAGAGATGGGGCTATACAGATGTGCAGTGGTGTTGAGAAGGACGGAAAGAAGAAGAAAAAAAAAAAAGCGTGGAGATAATTACACAGAAGAGATGAAGGATAAAACAAACAAACAAAAGTGAAAGAGTAAAAAAAAAAAAGAGGAAGGAGAGAAAGCTGCAAACTACAAACATGCAGGTTTGAGCGAGTCAGATACGTACACCTGGGACAAGTATCATCCTCTCACTTCGAGAGAAAAAAGAAAAAGAAAAAGAAAAAAAAAACGTTTTTGAGGCACGGACGCTTCGCGGTCCCCTCCTCTCTCTTTTTTGAGGGGATGTTTGAGTAAGGCGGCAGGCAGACCCAATCAGTCGAGCTCTGATGCAGACAGATAATTCACCCCTCCCTGTCACATGATCGGCCATCAGTCTGGGAGATGGGGATATATCGCCAGAAGCTTCTAGAATAATGGCTGCACCTGTTTACTGTGTCACCTCTGTTTGCTAATTGTCTCCTTGAGCTACATTGGGGGAAGTGAATGCGTCTGCTGCCTCTGACAACCCTGCGTTTATTTGGAAATCACATTACTTCCAGCGTGATTGTTCTTTTTGCTGTTTTTTTTTTTTTTTTAACTCCCTTCTCTCTCTCTCTCTCTCTCTCTCTCTCTCTCCCTCTCTCTCGCTTTGCTGTTCCTTTTTTTTTTTCCCTCCTCAAAACAAGAGGAAGGGGAGAGAAGAGAATGGTGAAAGTTAAATGAGTAAAGCGCGATGCCGATTTCAAGTCCTGATTACAAAGAGGTGACAACGGAGCGTCTGAAAAGTTCAGTTCCACTTGTTTTCCATACAGCGTGGGTGGGGGGGGGGGGGGCATGACAGACATATTTAATATCCTCCCTCTCTTTTTTGGCGCCGTCAATCGTGGTGCCAAGCGGTCGTACCTGCAGCCCGGTCGCCTCGCGTCGACAGGGCGGGGAGAGAACGGAGACAGGTTCACGAGAGGGGGTAGACAAGTGGCAGTAAACAATGGGAAAACTGGAGCAGGATATATCGCCTGCCATGTCTTTGATATTCCCGTAATTGCGGCTTCAAGAAAACTTAGGGCATGTTCCACTTTTCTTCGACTGTGACACCCACAAAAGCGAGTTTGTGACGATGATGGTTTTTGTTTTTGTTTGTTTGTTTGTTGTCGTTGTGTTTATTGGTTTTGTTCTTTTTTTATCTAAACAGAACGGTTTCTGTACTTGACGTTTGAATAGTAGGCTCAGTAATGAGTGTATAGCTCTATTAAGTTTTAAATGTTCGAGGCTCAGGCTGTTACAGGCTAAAGCCTTTAATGTTACTCTGTGTTTGCTGACATGCAATAAAGACATGGGTCTAATCTTGGACAGGGTGGGAGCTACGTATATGAATAAAGAAAAGATGGTGAGTTTGATGATAAGGTTAAACTGGACTCCTGTCTCCTTCACTGAGAAACAAAAACTTCTTACAAGTAAAACATCTGTAGTCTAATATTAGAAGGTGAGATTTTATTTTGTTTTGTTTTTGTTTTCTATTCTTCACCTTCTTATGTGGATTTTTGGCTAGTTCATATAATGGCTACACTACAAGAACTTAAAGCGTTAACACATATGCACAATCGTGCGCGCGCACACACATACTCTTATTTCAGACTTGTTTTCGCAGCAATCATAACAGACACACTCTTTGCAAAATGACAGAAGAAGGATGTGTGGAGAGGGGTATGGAATCTGACAGAAATTTGTAGGTCTGTGAAGAGCGTTACCCGAGCCTGCTTTAAAGAGCAGCCACTCAACGCTGCACAAATAATCACAGCCAGATAAACAATGTAAGCTACATAGCCCAGTCTGCCTTTAAAGTAGCACGTAACCCTTCTAGAGCAGGCCTCCCAGAGAGAGAGGGAGAGAGAGAGAGAGAGAGAGAGAGAGAGAGAGAGAGAGAGAGAGAGAGAGGATGGAGGGGTAAGGGTAAGAGCACAGATGTGGGGCTCAAAGCAGGCCACCCCCAGAGCCTGCAAGGAGAATTCTAATCACCCGGTACGATTTCAATAGAGCGCCAAGAGAACACACACACACACACACACGCACACACGCACACACGCACACACACATACACACATACAAAGGCATGCTTGCCTTAAGTCACATTCTAAATTGGATCCCAGGAGCTTTTTTCCTACCTTGTTCACCAAAGGCATTGTGTATATTCTCCGAGAGCTCGGCATATGCTGTGTAACCTGAGCACTCCCTCACACACGCACACACACACACACACACACACACACACACTCGCACACACACTTGTATTGTTTCCACAAGTTGTTGTTGTTATGCATGTGTTTCATCCTCTTTCTTAAAGTATTTCCTATCAGAAAACTTCATTAAATTCCAGCTACCTCACACATATCTATAATGTCAGATGGCATAACCGCCCACCCAACACAAAGCCACAGAAGTACAACTTCAAGACGAAGAGTGAAGAGGTGAACAGAGAAGAGAAATAAAGAGATGGAGAAAAAAAAAAACAAAAAAAAAAGGCTAAAGGTTTTTTTTTTGTTTTGTTTTTTTTTACTTTGCTTTCTTTTTTTTTGTTTTTTTTTTTTGTTTTGTTTGTTAGTTTTTTTCCCTCCCTGGAGGTGAGCGAAACAAGGAATTCTGCCGTTTTGCATTTTGTTTTTCAAACTGGGAAAGTAACAACTGACAAAACTCTTTTAATCCACTCCATTTTCCTTTTTTTTTTCCTCTCTCTCTCTCTTTTTTGCTTTTGTTGTTCTTATGCTTTTTTTGTTGTTGTCGTTGTTTGTTTGTTTTGTTTTGTTTTATTTGATACTTTTTTTTTCTCTTTCAGTTCCTGACGCATTATTATTCTATTGAAACCCGTAACTAGCGTCCAAGTCTTTGTACCTACCTACTACATCTGTCTTCCAAACACGCCCGGTGTTTTGTTTTTGAATGGAATTTTCTCGTTCTTCATTCAAAGTTTCACACACAGGGATTCCGCGGTCTTGGCGGCTCTAATACCCTTTCACTGACCGGACGCTAACTCGGTAAATGCAGAACGACGACTCGCCGTTCTGTCTGAACGTGTTGGAGACGCGAGGCGTGCTCCAAAGCTCTGGTGAGATCTGTAAATTGTCAGAGATGTAAATGCAGTTTGGCCACAGTGGTTTCGTGGTAAGGGGGGGGAGGGGGGGGGGGGAGTCCCTGTAACCAGAGGGTTGCGGTTTCCATTCCTAACCATGACGACTGTAAGTGTTTTTTAATGTCGTGCACTGGAGCGAGATATTTGATGCCAAGCTTAGCTTGAGCGCCACATGGGCTCTTAACTTGGAGAAGAACTAAGTGTAAATTATTTTA